>NC_088925.1:49520000-49762500 GCF_038396675.1 Hydra vulgaris
AAACTTTGTATAATGAATCAGATGAAACGTATCCTTAATAAAACATTTTTAAGTTTCATAAAACTTTGTTTTTTGTATCTTTGGCAATTATTACAGTAGTATTATATAAAACGATACTTGATTAAATGTTCAGTATAAATTATTTTGATATAATATTAAAATGTTTATTTTTTATTATTTTAATAAATAAAATACAAATAAGAAAGGAATACAAGTTCGTTCATTTTAAGTATGAAGTTATTTTTTTATTTAAAAAGTTTTGTCATGCAGAATAGTAACTACAATGAAAATGTAAACGAAAAATTCAAACTTTGACTGCCCAAAAAAAACTATTGACCGCCAATTTTATAAATTAACCGGTCAGTTTGACCACTCGCCTTTGATTTTTATTTTCCCCGCTGATATATATACACATATAAATTAGTAAAAACACTTATCTAATTTTTTCTTACTTCAACACAGTGTTTCTCCATCAGTAGGTTCATCAGGAAGAATCTTCCTGATGAACCTACTGATGGAGAAACACTGTGTAGAAGTACTGTGGAGATTCTTCCTGATGAACCCACTAATGGAGAAACACTGTGCAGAAGAAAGAAAAAATTAGATAAGTGTTTTTACTAATTTTTTATTGCTCTGTTCTTTAAGAACATTGAACACTCTCTTTGTAGAATACACTAACATAATTTATATATTTATATACATATATATATATATATTTTTATATATATATATATTTATATATATATATATTTATATATATATATACATATATATATATATTTATATTTATACATACATATATATATATATATATATATATATATATATATATATATATATATATATTTATATATATATATTTATATATATATACACATATATTTATATATATATATACATATATATATATATATATATATATATATATATATATATATTTATATATATATACACATATATTTATATATATATATACATATATATATATATATATATATATATATATTTATATATATATATATATATATATATATATATATATATATATACATATACATATACATATATATATATATATATATATATATATATATATATATATATATATATATATATATATATATATATATATATATATATATATTATATATATATATATATATGTGTGTGTGTGTGTATATTTAAACAACTTTAAAATGTATTCTACACAATAGAGTGCTCAATGTTCTTAAAAGAACAGAGCAATTATATAATTTTTTTCATTTTACACTGTGTTTCATCAACAAAGATTCATCAGAATTGATTGATCAAAATAATAAAACTTCAATTTATACAAAAATTAAATTACAGGAAGATGCAAATGTCTTAACTACTGTAAATTTTCACACATTTGTGGAATTTGCTGACACTATTATAAAAAGAATTCTTTAGAAATGATTACTTATGCTTTTTTGAAAATGTTTTTTTAAAAGGGTATTTTTGTAGGCATAGTATGCATTTTTTGGAAATATTGTTATATGCAGGCGCTGTTTTAAGGACGGACCAATTCAGTATAAAATCATCAATATTTTTTTCTTTTAATTCCCATATATATTTTGACAGCATAGTATCTTTTGAATACTTTTTATTTTTGAAAGATTGCTTATGATTAGTAAAATGCTTTTTCCATTCACCCTCTGTTATGCCAATATATTGTTTATCAGGTACATTCTTAGAGGAAACAACACATTTATATATATATATATATATATATATATATATATATATATATATATATATATATATATAATATATATATATATATACACACACACACACATATATATATACATATATATATATATGTGTGTGTGTATATGGAGAACTGTTGGTAACAAATTTGCAACGCTTGATCTTAGATGCGCCTATATGCAAATACATATCGATCCGAGTTTGTGGGAGCATCAGAAAGTAGTCTACAAAGAAGAAAAATACAATCTTACATGTCTTGGTTTTGGGCTAAATTCTGCCCCAAAAATAATGTCTTCAGTCTTAGGCATTGAGTTGAATCTCAATGCAGGTATTAGTGAAGTAACTGACTACTACATTGATGACATAATTGTTAATTTGGAAAAGACATCAGTTGAAAAGGTCGTAAATCATTTAGCATGTTATGGATTTGTAACAAAAGAGCCGGTGCAATGTGATACTGCACGAGTGTTGGGTTTGCAACTTTTTAGAAATGAAAAAAAGGAGCTTTGTTGGAAACATGGAAAAATCATTCCAAAGTCACAAGATATCAAAACTCAAAAAGTAACACGACGGAAACTTTTTTCAATATGTGGACACTTATTGGGTCACTATCCTGTTGGAGGGTGGCTTAGAATTGCCTGCAGTTTTATAAAACGTCATAGTCAAGGAAATACTTGAGACGATCAAATTGGAGATCAAGCTCAGTCATGGTTAATTGAAATATTGCGCCAATTAGAAGTTTGTGATTCTGTGAGAGGGAAATGGAATGCTAAAGGGATTCAAAATGGAGCAACATTGTTGTGTGATGCTAGCAGCATGGCAATAGGGGTTGCTATAGAATACGATGGTGTAATAATTGAGGATGCAGCCTGGCTTCAAAGTATAAATAATGTTATGCATATTAATATTGCTGAATTAGATGCTGTGGTGCGTGGGATAAACCTAGCTGCTAAGTGGGATATAAAGAATTTGTCAGTATTCACTGATTCAGTAACAGTTCATAGATGGCTAAAAAGTTGCTGACTGAAAGTCATAGGATTCGATCAAATGCATTATCAGAAATGCTTATTAAAAGAAGACTTTCTATATTGCAAGACCTAATAAAAGAATATAATATAAACATCGCGTTAAAATGGGTTCCGTCCTCCAAAAACAAAGCTGTTGTGTTGACAAGAGTTCCAAAGACTTGGTTAAATGAGCTTTCACGAAGAAGTACTAAAGAGCTATGTGGAGTAAGTATTGCTAAAGAAATTCGTAATTGTCACTCAAAGCATCATTTTGGCGTTAATCGGACAATGTTTACAGTGCAACGAAGACTTCCGCACGTATTAAGAAAAGATGTTAAAGAATGTGTTCGCAAATGTTGTCAATGTAATTCAATTGATCCAGCGCCAATAAAATGGGAAAATGGAGTGCTAGATGTACCAGACACATGGTATCAAATTACTTGTGATGTGACTCACTATAAAGGGTCACCATATTTAACAATGATTCACTGTGGACCAAGTTGGTTTGCAATTTGGAGAAAGTTGTCTCACGAAGATACCAAAAATGTAGTATGGAATCCGTATTTAGGGAGCATGGCCCACCACAAGAACTGTTAATGTATAATGGAGCGGTGTTTAAATCTAGTGAATTTTCAAATATATGTGAAAAATGGTGTGTAAAAAAGAAGTATAGATGTGCATATAGACCATCAGGAAATGGGATTGTGGAGCGTAACCACCGCACAGTAAAACTAACAGCTGCGAAGGCACAAATATGTCCGTTAGTAGCGGTATTTTGGTACAATGCAACACCAACGGTGGGAACAAACGGTGAATCTGCACCTGCTTCTCAGAAAAATAAGTACGTTTGGCGTCTACCAATTCAAGAGGAGAAAAACACTGAAACTCAGGAAAGATCACGACAAGTTATGAAAACTTATAGAATTGGAGAAAAAGTTTATGTTCACCCCGCTGATGCAAAGTGCACTTCAGTTTGGAAAATTGGTACTGTAACTGACATACTCACAAACACAAATATTGAAATTGATGGTGTACCAAGACATGTGCGAGACGTAAGAATAGCTCCTGCCTCGAATTCTTCAAACGCTTCAAGTAAAATTGTTATCAGTGAAGAGGTTGACAGTGATGAAAGTTATTTAGAAGATTTAGACATTTTTGCTGCACGAGAGGAAGGAACTGAAGAAACAGTTGTTGACGCTGAAAAGGAAGCTGACGGCAGAGAAATTGTCGATAATTTATTAACAGCGATCAGACGATCAATCAGAGAAAGGAGAAAGCCGACATATTTAAATGACTATGTTACTTAAGAACTTCAATTCTTGGGGTGATGTGATAAAAGCTGATCATTATAAAACTTTATTGTTACGTTTATAAAATTCTTTTCATAATGTTATTAAAGTTAATTGATGTAATTTATTAGTCAAGTCATAAGCTATTTTTGTATATAATTACGCCCTCGAGAATTTTTGTTTCTGCATAAAAGTTGTAAATAGAATTTAATAAAAAGAGTCCAAAAATAAAAGTAAAACAAAGTTGTCGTAATAACATATATATACACATGTGTATATATATATATATATATATATATATATATATATATATATACACATGTATATATATATATATATATATATATATATATATATATATATATATATATATATATAAATATAAATTAGTAAAAACACTTATCTAATTTTTTCTTACTTCTACACAGAATTTTTGTTGATGAAACACAGTGTAAAATGAAAAAAATTATATAATTGCTCTGTTCTTTTAAGAACATTGAGCACTCTATTGTGTAGAATAAATTTTTAATTTTTATTAATATATATAAATATATATATATATATATATATATATATATATATATATATATATATACCCCGTTAAGTTGAACCCTGGGTAAGTCGGACAGATTTTCGATTCCCCTTGAACTCTCTATAAATACATAGAGCTCACTTAATTCTGACTTTTGCTAAGTCTAGATATTTATCTATTCTCTTTGATATTTCATATATATAAAATATATATAAAATATCAAAGGGAATATATATAAAATTATAAATATTTTTATATATATAAAAAATTATATATATATATATATATATATATATATATATATATATATATATATATATAAATTTTTATGTAATCCATAAATGACAAATATTTAGTTGGAACCTGATATTATAATAGTTAAAAATTATTTAAATTTTAATATTAAAACATTATCTAACTAACTTTTCTTAAAAGGCTTTTCTTGATTATCTCTAAAGGACTGGCTAATTATCAAAGTATTATTATTATTTTTTTTTGAAATTTTAATAATTCATAAATGTACAAGTTTTAAGCCAGTAACACTTTTGTATGTTAAATTTAAATTATGTAACTTTATATACCTTTTTTTATTCTTTGATATACTTCATTGACATTTTAGGTATCTTCTGCATATCTGCATATTTTTTTTTTTGCTTCAGATTCTGTGTCTAAATTTTAAAAAGAACTTATGATAGTTATTGTATTAAAATTTCATTTTCAAATTAAGATGATATCAATAATTATGATTAAATGCTCAAATAAATTTATAAAAAATTATCAAAATTATTACTTTACTATCTTTGAGAATATTATATAAACTACCTGCAGTTGGCAAAATTCTTCCTAAAAACCTAAACCATCCAACCTCAGGTTCTTGACATATTGATTTAGCTAAGTCTATTTTTTTTCATATTTGCCCAGCAAAGCCAATAAACACATTTTCACTCATAGCATTTACTAACCAAATTAGTGGTAGGTAATCTGTTACAGATAACAATACAGATTCTGTATTGTTTTCTTCATCGAATGCAACAATTGCATACAACATCTTACTCAGTAACACAGTGCAGTAATTACACAATAAGTTACTCTGCTACAAAGTGTAAAAGAAAATAGAAAAAATCCATACTCCGTAATCTCCTTTATTATAAAGTTTATATAGGAATAAAATACTACTAAATTGCACTTTTGGTTTTAAAGAAAAACTTTCAATGGTCTTCAAAAACCATTAATGATTCTAAGAGTTTATGTCACACGGCTGTTTCACGCAATGTAAAAATTGGGCGAGTTTAGCAAAAAAAAAAAAAAAAGTATAAAAATTCAATAACTTTAAAGTAATACTTTTTTTTTTCTATAAACGCTTTCATGTTTAAATAATACTAGATTTATCTATCATGTTTAAATAAAAATAGATCTATCTTTCCTTATTAAATAAATATTTGCATGAAACGGAATAAAAATAAGCATTGTTGAATATTTTATATGACTTTGGATCACTATTCTTGGGCCAACTAAGATTTGATAACATAGCTACATGGTTGATGGTTGAAATTTGGAATACTTAGCAATGAATGTCTGTTCTATCAGATTCCTACGTCATCCGTGTAATTTTTTTACTATAACTCAATTTTTAATGCATTTATACTTTTAAATTTATTTCTTTTAAATGTAAAATATTAATTTTTTGATAGATGACGTAAGTTATTGAAATTTCAACCTTTTATGCAGATGAAGATATAAAAATTATTTTATGTACCTCTTGCTATGTTATCAAATATGTTTTTAAACTTGGCATGTTTTATAACCAATTTTTTTAGTTTTACGCTTAAACTTGTGTTGACATTTCTAAGCGATGACGTAACTTTATTGCGTTACTTCCCAAGCTATTTACTTACGAATTTTATTGAAACAACTGTTTCGGCGAGACAAATTTTGAAGGTATAAACAAAGTTACGCAAAGTTATTTTTCATGATATTAACAATAAAAAAATTATTTATGACAATCATAAATAATTTTTTAAAAAACGAGTTATCAAATTATTTAAATTGCCTATATTTATAAAAAATGTGTTATTTTTCAAGAAATTATTATTCATTGGAAAGCAAAAATAATTCGAAATTTTTAATCTTTTTTTTTTAAAAAAACTTTTTTAAGAAAAGTTTTTTTAACAAAAAAAAATTTTCAATAAAATTTTGCGATATTTTTCTTCCGCCTATTATAGTGCCTGTATCCGTTCACATTTGATGTAACTAAAATAAATATGTTTTATAACTAGTCTAACTATGTTTATATTACATATAAGTCAACAGAAATATTATTTTTTTGATTATTTTTGCTAAAAAGTGACATTAAAATTTCGAAATTCAGTCGAATTCGTCATTTTGTGCGTTTATTTAAAAATCAGAGCAAGCTGTAATAAATTTTTTTTTTTTAGGTGCCCCAAGAAGTCCTAACGGTCTTGGCACAGAGCATCGCGGAAGTGCGCTTTAACCAAGAAGTTTACGCCTCCTTCCTCACTGCGACGCGAAAATATGCTTAAAGCTAGTGATCGACCGAAACCGAAATTTGAGCCGAAACCGAAAGTACCGAAATTTCGGTTCAGTAAAGCCGTAGCCGAAACCGAAACTGAAATTTCGGCCGAAACCGAAACCGAAATTTCGGCCGAAATTTGAAAATTAATGTTTAAAATCCTTGAACCTTTTATGATCACAGATTTAAAGCAAAAAAAAACTATTTTACATATATCTAGCCAATCACCATGTAACATAGTTTGATAAAAACTCTGATATGTCAGGACATTTCAACAATTAAAGGTAATAATTGAAGTATTTTCTCTGCGAAATACATATTTTTTCATGTTTTCTGGCAAAAGTCTGTTTCTTTCATTTGAAAGAATTTCTCTAACAGTTAAAATCAACCTTTTAACTTCGGCAGATGTTGATGGAGGTCTAAGGAATCTTTTTGCTACTTTTGCCAAACCTAACTTTGCTTTTAATGTTGTTTTCTAATATAAATCTATGAAACTTTTTTTTTTTTGTTATTTAGGTGCCCCAAGAAGACCTATAGGTCTTGTCACAGAGCACCGCAGAAGTGCATTTAACCAGGAAGTTCACGCCTCCTTCATTACCGTGACGCAAAAATATATCCGAAGCTCGTTTTGAGCCTGGATCTCCTGCTTAAAAGGCAAGCGCTCTAACCACTGCGCCATGGTCGCACAAGAAACTTCAGACCTTCTTTGAAGTTTGAATTAATTTTTGAGATTTAGATTGTGCGATCCACGAGATATTTTCAAATTGCAAATTCCGTATTTGAAATCACTAGCTGTCACGGTAAAATGATTCCATAAACCAGTTTTTTATCGATTATTTTCCATTGTAAAATTTAGCACTGAGAAACTTTTGATTAAACTATTGGTTTGGGTTGCTTTACTTAAATGTTAATTCATTTTAAGAATGATTTGAGAATAGTAACTTAAAACTATTATGTAACGTGATTTCAATTAAAATTTTTACAATTGTTATAATTAAAAATTGATTTACTAACAAACGATTACAATTAGGAAACTGTCATGATCCCACTCTATATTAAAACTTAAAAAAAATCTTTTAAAAGTTTCGGTTCATTTCGGTTGCGGTTTGAACCGAAATTTTGGCCGAAACAAGAAAAATAAAAAAATTGTTGAAACAGAAATTTCAGTTTCGGTTTCGGCCGAAGCCGAAAGTTTCCGTTCACTACTCAAAGCTCGATTTGAACCTGGATCTCCTGCTATAAGCAGGCGTTCTAACCACTATAAAGCACGCGTTCTAACCACTGCGCCACGGCCGCGAACTAATTACTTAAATATCAAAATATAAAACATTTAAATCGTGTTCATATTTTTTTTACAGAACGAAATTATCTTATATATTTCAAAAGAAATCCCAGTTTTCTTTGCCCTTTTAATGACCAGATGCGGCCCATATCACTATTTTTGCTTAATTTTTCTACCCGTCTGGAAACCAGAACACAAACCCTTCTAAATCCCGTTCCCGTAAGCCCTGTTAAAAACCATACGGTACCCGTCTGTCAATGTTCGCTGGGTAGTAAAATAGAAAATAGAAAAAAGTAGTAGAAAGTATAAAAAATTAAGTTGGAAGTTGTCAAAAGAATGTTGTGTTATGCTTCTTTTTAAGGTATCTATATTTAGATTTTTAAATTTGTTATTAAATGGTTTCATCTTTTTTATTACTTTAGATAAAAATATACTAACTGACATTGCCAAAAAAATATGGATATTAATAAATCCTAAATTAAATAGGAAGAGGTTTTTGTTTTGAATAATAATTGTAATATAGGGGAAAGCGGGGCAAGATGGCGAATGGGGTAAGATGACTTTTCATATAGCAACTCAACAAAAAAACTTAAAAATGGGTGAAAACGAAACTATAATTTCACTTTGTATTTTAAAACGCCAAATGGTTTTTTTAAATACTAATAATGCAATTTTATACGCATAAGTTTACTTTTGTCGCTTCAAAAAAAATACTATGCTTTCGGTTATTCATAACAAATGGTGTCCTTTGAGTGTAACATTTTTAAGAATATTTTTTTCGACACATGTTTATTTTATTTTTCTTTAGTTAGATTAGTTGGTAATTTTTAAATTTTTATAAAGTTGGAGTTAGAGATTGCATAAGTCATCTTGCCCTGGTCACGTGACCGGATGACATATTTATGAGCTTTTTATTTTAATTTTTATTTCAAGTTTTTCTACTTTTAAACTAAAAATTCATGCCGGCAATGAATCATTATGATAAAATGAACATACTGACAAAGCATTACTGCTTTACGACTGATTTGTTTTTTATTTTCTTATAAATAGTTAAATAAAATTGTTTTATTGATGAGAATCTAAGTAAGATTCAACATTGTGTCTTTGTTTTTATTACCAAATAATATCTTTGTTATTAGGATTGCAGGTTTTTGTTGCTTTTTCTTTTTGTAGATATGTTTACCACTTTGTAGATATGTTTACCACTTTAAACTATTAATACTTTGATATTTTTATTTAATTTTTCTCTTCTCTTTTTTTTTGTATGATCGATATAAGGCTTAAATAAGTTATTAGAAGAAATACTATCAACTTAAAAATAATTGATAATTTATTGAAATGATTAGAATAGGCAAGCTGAAATTAATTGTTATCAAAATATAAGAAATGCTGCTTGGTAAGAAGAAATTAATTTATACCTAATTTAGTACATCATAGTTAGACGAGTTAAAAGTAATTAACACATAAATAAAAGAGATAGCCTAGATGAGATTAATCATTCTCAAAATGTACGAAATGCTGCTAGACAATCAGAATATATTGTATAGCACGAAGTGATACTATTTATTGTTATTTAGAAGAAATGAGCCAGATCTATCTGTGCTTAAAAATTTCTTGATGAAACACATTTTTTATGTTGCCATAATAGAAAGGTAGTTTTGCTTCCGTTTTCACTATTTCTGCAAGATTTACAGGAAGTTATATCATAATTCCAATATCAATTTTGCAATTCTAATTTTGCTCCTTCAGTTAGGTTTATTTAAATATCAATTATTTTTATTTTTAGAACTTACATATGAAGACTACAAACGCTATCGCATTGACAAGCCTGGTCTTTTGACCCAAAGATCTTTTCAAAGATGGGTGCAGTATGGGGTCGACCATCCATCATTTAGATGGGATGGTCAATACACCCCATACAGGGGTCGAAGTACGGTGGCATAACAAAAAATTTTCGGGTATACAATTAACAGAAAGTAATCATATAAATGTGTGTGTGTATATATATATATATATATATATATATATATATATATATATATATATATATATATATATATATATATATATATATATATATATATATATATATATATATATATATATATATTTATTTTGTAAATAGTTTTTGTTTTCTTTAACAGTATTTATACATGCTAATAGGCGACTTGATAATAATAGTGAAATTGAAATAGATGATTAAGAAGTCATAAGTGTAAATGCTACTAGGCAAAATGAAAATAATCGTTATTGAAATGAGAGAAATAGACGAGATGAAATTCATTTGAACCCTAATGAGAATAATGTACGAAATGCTATGAGACAAGGTAGAATACATTGTATAGCAAGAAGTAATATTATTCCAGATAATAATTATTTAGGAGAAATGAACCAGATCTGTTCAACATTGTGGTGCTAAAAAATTTCATGATGAAAGTCATTTTCTATGTTGCCACAATGGAAAGGTAGTTTTACCTCCTCTTTCACCATTTCCGCAAGCTTAAAATATTTATTTACAGGGAATTATGTAGATAATTCCAATATAAATTTTCTAAAGTACATTAGAAATTATAATGCCTGTATTTCTTTTGCTTCATTTACAGCTAATGTGGTTCAACCTTTGAATCGTGGACCACCATGAATACGTGGTCAAGTTTTTCATCGTATTAGTAATCTTCGGCCAGATCAAGATATTCCTCCAACATATTGTCAACTTTATATCTATGACCCACTTGCAGCAGTAAACTTTAGAATGCAACAACATGGTAATGATCTTTGCTTACGTGATTTAATGTTTCATTTGCAAACTATAGTAAGTGAAGAAAACCCATTTGCTATTGCGTTTAAAAATATTGCTGAAGTGGAAGATGAAGAAATTCGTCAAGATGCTATACAAGGTTGCTTAGTCTCAGTTGTAAAAATGTCTTTACTCGAAGGGAAAGATAAACGTTGCTATAACCTCCCTTCGCATAATGAAGTTGCAGTTGTATTTGTTGGTGAAGATAACGCTCCACCTGCTTCCAGGGAAATTATTATTTACCCAAGAGGCCACCCTCTTAAAAATATATCAAGTATGTCTACCAACTTATGTCCTATGGTTTATGCTCTGTTTTTCCCAAGAGGTGATGCTGGTTGGCATAATCAATTGGTTCACAACCCTGAACATGCCACATTAGTTAGTAATCATGTTACTTCATCTCAGTATTACAGTTATAAACTTTCAGTTTGAAAATTTATTTCTTCGATCTTTTATGGCAAGAAACTGTTTCAAAAATATACTGTTGATGCATATGTCAAAATTGAAGGCCAGTGCATTGCTCTCATCAGAAATAACCAAAACAAATTGAGAAGCGAGCAGTATGATGTCTTACATAAAACAACCTTGGAACTGATCATAATCTTAGACCAGGGCGTGTAGTGGTTTTGCCATCAATTTATGAAGGAATTCCTAAAGCTTTAAAAGAAAACTTTGAAGATGCTATGGCTATAATTAAAAAATATGGTAAACCAGATCTTTTTATTACTTTTACCTGCAATCCAAAATGGTACGAGATAACTTGAAATTTATATCCAGGTCAGACTGCAAATGATAGGCCTGACTGAATTACTCGAGTATTCAAACTCAAATTAAGTAATATCCTAAATGATATTTTTAAACATGGTGTATTAGGGAAAGTTGTGACCCATATTCAAGTTATCGAATTTCAAAAGCGTGGTTTGCCATATGTTCATATTTTACTTCATTTTGCAAATGATTATAAGCTTGAGACAGCACAGGATATCAATAATTTAATATCTGGTGAAATTCCAGATTTGATTGTAAATCCTCAACTTTATGACATTATTAAAACCTGCATGATTCATAGTCCATGTGGTATATTAAATCCAAATTCGCCCTGCATGATAGATGGAGTAGGCAGCAAAAAATATTGAAGAATTGACGTTTGTTTTAATGGCACAGGAATTAATTGCAGGAATTGATAAACACTTTCAGCAGTAACGGTATGCAGGTATTTTCCTTGTCAGTTACATCTTCTAACAAAGGATACGTTTTACATCATGGTCAAAGTTCTTTATACAATCACTCAATAATTTTGCTGCTGCAGTTATAACTCTAACTTTTTTCGTCTTTTACATTATTTTACCCTGTCGCAAGACCAATTGCATAGAATCTCCATACTTTTCTTTTAACTTATTTTAAGTCATTTTAAAGGAATATATTTCTTCTCCTAATGTTTGCATCATTTCTATGTAAAGATTAATACCTTCCTCAAGTTTTATGCTTGCTGCATTAAAGACAGTAAGCTTTTCTGTAAAAGTAGGTCTTCCAGAGCTTGATGTAGTAATAGGTCTTTCAAATTTTCCACGGCAATAAATGTGATATCGTTTTTCAACGGCTACAAGATCGTTTATATTCAAAAGTCAACATTTAATTGTTTTTGATGAAAAGTTGTTACGTTCTTTGCACAATTCTAGAGTTGCATGATAAATTTTTGTTGACTTTGCTCTTGCTTCTATGAAATAATTTCTCTCAGGATGGTGACTGTCAAGTGTGCACATATTTTCACAATAAAATCATTGTTCTTTAAAATTAAAAAAACTTGTTCTGATCGAGTTGAACGTTTTCTTTCTATAGGAGTTTCCATTGATGCTTGTGATCTTTTAACTGATTTTGATTGGTTTTCTAATTTAGTTCGACACGATGAGTGAATATAAACCTTTTTTCCTACTTCTTGTTTTTTATACAGCTCATAAACCATAACATTCAAATCCAACTTTAAAGCACATTTAATTATTTTTTCAAGAGTTTCTTGGTTGACAGCATCTCTTCCAAATCTTGCCCCCACTTGGCTCAACAAATCTCCTTCTAATTTCATTTTGCCACACAATACACATATAGAGGATTCATTTTTTAAGTCCATAATTTTTAAGTTTTGAAATTAATCTAAGAGCGTTGACAAATCAAACTTTTTGCAATTGAAACTATTAAAATATTAAAATATTTTGAATTATTTGTATTATTATTTGCAAGATTAGATATTTTGTATTAAAGCCTAAAAATAACAAATCATTACATGATTATATAAACACAAAGATTAGTAATTTACTAAAAAGTTTTGGATTGTAATTGCCAAAATCAAACGATTATATTTCGAATGCATAAAGAATACTACATTCTAATAATTTTAGAATTTGAAATGTAGAACTACAACTTTTTAATACTTCTGTTCATTTTTACTTTTATGTTTACATTTATATTTGATAAAAATAAACAAAAAAATAAAATAAGGTCCTCTGGGGAACCGTGGCCTCAACGGCTCCGGCAGCCATGATTCTAGTATCAAAAATAGCAGTATACTCAAAACTTTTATATCATTTAATATAAGAATTATTATAGTTACAGTGCAACTTGTTGTATAGCATGTTTAAAATTTATTAGCAAAATTTAAAATTTCGTATTTTACCCCTAATCATAGTGATGTCATAACTTTTTTACTCCAAAATAAAAAATAAAAAAACAACTTCTCAATTTAAAGAGGAAAGAATAAGCTTTCCAACGATATATAACATGTCTTTATAATGTTTTTTGTTTAGGTCGACCCTTTTTTCAGTGAAATTCTACAGGACTATTATACATAAATGATTGGTATCAATTTCACGAGATTTAAAATGGGAAACTCAAATTAAATCAGCAGTAGCTAAAGAAAATAGTAAACTGAGTCTATTGTCAAAAGTATTTAAATACAAAACCAAATCATCTTTCAAACAACTGTACATAAGCATGTCAGACCGTACCTTGAGTAAGTATGTCAGACCTTGATTATGCAAATTGAGTTTGGTCACCTCATATGGAGAAAGATATAAATATTCTTGAAAACATACAAAGGCGAGCAACAAAATTAATATCAGAAATACAATATCTTTCATATGTTTTTCATATGTTTATGCTTGTTAAAAACTAAACAACTTTATCAAAAAGAAGAAAAAGAGGGGATTTGAATACAATTTTTTAATTGCTACAAAAATATAGAAAAAATGGAATGGCAAGTTCATCCTAAAAAGCGAAAATGGAATGGCAAGGAATACGCTATTACTGATACCTGTTTCAAAAATGATCTTCGTAAAAGTTTTTTAACAAATCGAATGTTAAATTTATGGAACAAACTGCCTACTTCAGTTGTTAAATCGCAGTCCATTAATGATTTCAATGCAAAAATAGACAAGCTATGTTTTGCAAACAATTTATAGGTTATAGTATATAGTGATATAGTAATAAAATATGTAGTGAATTTGTTTTGTGAAATTTTTTAAAACCTGTTATTGAGTCTACCATAGGGTTGATTTGGCGTTGACCCTCAACACAAAAGTATATTATTATTGTTAATATAAATATTATCGTTATCATTGCTATTATTAGTATTAATAATAACCAAGCATACACTTCTTTAATTTACGTGCAAAATAACTGCCTATTTTAAAGAAGTTTGTTTTTAATTTAGAGTGTTTATTTATTTTAATTGAGCATTTAATACTATTATTAATTAAAATAAGCAAATGTTAAAAAAGCTAATGTTATACTTTTTAAAGATAAAACCTTGTTACTCTTCAACAGAATTGTTAGTCCTTGGCCTTGGCCATACCTTAAGACCACAAATTAAGGCCTTGGGCTTGGCCTTGGCCTCGAAATTTTTGGCCTAGACATTAATTGTTTTGGCTTTGGTCTTCATAAAAAAATATATAAAATTAAAGAACTAAAAGTTTTCATTTTTATCTTACGTAATTAATTACGTAATTACGTAATTAGTCATTCTTTATTTTACGTAATTACTTTATTAACGTAAGGCAAAAAAACAAGTCTTTGGTCTTAAAAATGTTTGCGTAGGCCTTAGCTTTGAAACACTAATTCTTGGCGGTGGCCTTGTAAAATGTGGCCTTGACCTTGTTCTTTGGCCTTGTAACTTTTAGCCTTGGTCTTGGCCTTGGCCTTGCTACTTCTGGACTTGTTAACAGCTCTGCTCTTCAATGTTATGTCAATAACCGTTTGTTTACAATAAAAATTCGGTATCAAATCTATTAATGAGCACTAGCCTCATCTCATTTTGACCCTCATGAACGAATTTTAATACGCGGAGTTTCATAAAAAATTCTCAAGGTTTTGTTTTTTTAGTGAAATTTTTTTATTTTGGATAAATATTTATTATTCTTTTAAAGTTTAAATTTTTTACATTTTTTGAGTTTTTATGGGCATTTTCAAACAACTGGCGCAAATAGAAATTTACAAACCATTAACTGCATAACAACGTCATTACAAATAATGGAAGGTTTTTTATCTATATCGGTTGTGCGCATTTTTATTACTATTTTGTTAACCGGTGGTATATTAAAAACGCACAAATTCGTTATGAAATTAAAAAAAAACGTGGTTTTTAAACACAATAGTGTTAAGGCCCGATACACAGCAGTTAGAAATTTAGATGCTTTTTATCTCATACAGTTCACCCATTTCAAGCCCGGGCTATTTAAAACGTGTTTATACAAAATTGCTAAGTTTCCTGAACGACCATTATTCTTGTTAACCTCCTGCCATTATGTCAGTGAGCTTTATACAGCCGTAGCCGTAAATAAAACTGTTAAGTTGGAGAATAAACTATTTATATCAAAAAACCATAAGAGGTTAAAAAATAGTAAGGTAAAGATAAAACTGCTTCACTTTAAAATACATTTTTGCAAAAACAAAATGCTTAAGTTTCTAATTTTAAAATTATTTACATTTAGACTTTTTAGAAGTGCAGAGATAATTGTGAACTTGCGGGAAAAAAATGATACCATTAGGTAAAAATTAACAAATATGGAGCTGTTTCACACGCTTTGAATTTTATGAAATTCAAGTTGCATTTCTCTAAAATCAGCCATGCTTTTATTCAGAGTGATAAAATACTCAAAGAGATCAATAGAATGGCTGACTAAATTTGTCTCTCTAGGGAATTGTTGTTTTTGACCTGCAACTTTTCTGAGCCTGAATCAACATTTTTAAAGTAAAACTTAATTTCGTAAGTTTTGATATTTTAGTCTTATTATTTAAGAATAGTTTATGTCATAAAGTAACAATTTGCTTAAAAACAATGGCTTGCAAAATGGCTTAAAATCAGATGTAAAATACAAAGAAAATAACTCTAAACCAATATTTTTTTTCTAACGACAGACTTTTCTTTAAATCAGTAGAAATATAATAAAAATGAAATCAAATTTTTATGTATATAAATATTTATTTCACATTTGCAGCGTTTAAACGCTGAATTCTGAAGCAAATTTGCTTTAGAAACAAGAGATCTGTGGCAGTGATGGATCCTGCATTTTTTGGTGTTTGAGATAGCTATAGCTAACATGGAGCAGTATCCAAACATTTGTATGTTTATACTTCTGCCAAATAAAGATTTTAAAAAGTTGCAATAATTGGAGGCTGCAAACAAAAACCCTTAAATTTTATTCACTCTGCCCCAAACGTGAGAGCAACAAGTTGATGAAATAATTTTTTTGCTATTCAAAACTAAATTTATATTAATCGATAAATTTTAAGTATTCTTTTTCAATCTCTAAGCGTTCAAAAATTATGACCATAAAAAGTTTGTAACCCCCTCAAATTGAGGGGGTTTAAGTTTTATATTGTCTCAATTTGTGAATTCTGAGAGATAATACTATAAAACTTAAAATTTATCGTTGAATATAAAGTTAATTATGAAAAGCGAAAAAATTATTTTACCAACTTGTTGCTCTCACATTTAGGGCAGGGGGGATGAAATTTTAGGGCTTTTTTTGTTCCCACCCTCCAATCATCGCAATATATTGCAAAGTATCATTATTTGTCATTAGTATAAACATACAAATGTTTTGAGTTTGTGCCATGTCTGTTAGCTATCTCAAACAACAAAAAATGCTGGATCCTTCATTGATCTGTGGTTCGATGCCTACTCTAGGCTTTTTTTCAACATTAGGCAAGTGTAAACTTCCAAGTTAAATGTTTTTCTGCGGTGCTCTGTGACGCAACCATTAGGTCTTCTTGGAGCACCTAAAATAAACACATAAAAAATGTGTAAATTGATTTTTGAATCACGTTGATACGTTTTGATCTATTTTGTTTTTTGCAACAAAAGATCGAAAGTTTTTTACGCAATCTTTTAAAAAAACTTTTTTGGATTTGTTTGATCCAAGACTCCAGTAGCAGTACTTTTAAAAAAAGTATCATATCAAAATCAGATAAAAATCATAAGGTTTGTTGTATGACTGGAAAAAAGCCTAAAGATCAATAAAAAATTACTTTAGAGTAGCCAAAGTGTTAATTTATCTATCGAAATCAATGAAAGATAGGAAAACATATTTTTTAAATTAATAAGCACCGTGTTTTTTTTTTGGTATAAGAACACATTAAGAAAATATTGTTGAACAAATTAACTGGATTTGACATCAGAATCTATTAGCGCCAATGCTTGAATATTGCCCTAAATTTAGTCAAAAATCATAAAAAGCGTAACTTCAAACAAGCGGCACAAATACTTCTATCAAGAAAAAATAAAAAGTAAAAATATTTTTCATATAAATATGACCTCTACGCCACTCATTAGCCATTCCGCATATCTATTTTTTGTTATATATATATATATATATATATATATATATATATATATATATATATATATATATATATATATATATATATATATATATATATATATATATATATATATATATATTTAACTTATTTTAAAAAGGTTTACATAGTTTTATCATTATTTAAATTTAAATTGAATTATAAGTTAATATCATGGCTATCAGAGGCTGTATTAATTCAAAGATATGTTTTGTTATGTCTGCGGCTATCTAACAGCCAAATCTCATCGGAAAACGTTTACACCATTTCTAAAAAAAGCGTATGAATAATATTTTGATTCAAAAGTAGATTTGGATAAGGCTTGGACACCAAATATCTCAGCAAGTGCATGCAACTTGCGTGGTTGGATATGAAAAGCAAAAAAGAACAATCATTTTTCGTTTGGTGTTCTAATGATATGACGGGAGTCTCGCAACCTTACTACGGATTGTTATTTCTGTTCTGTAAATATTGCTGGATTTTCATATAAAACTCAATTGTCTGTTAAATATCCTGATGTGGCATCAGTTTTAAAGCCAATACCTCATAATCCTACCACTTTGCTAATACCTACGGCACCTACTGAATATAATATCAATGTAGAAATTTTAGACGAATTTCAAATTGCGTCTTCTGTCAGTAGCTTAGACTCTGATTACAACGAGCATGACGAAAACGTCCATTTAGTTAATAATGCGCAACTTTGCGATCTTGTGCGAGACTTGCTGAGTTACTTGGATCTCGACTTCAAGAATTTAATTTATTGGCACCAGGTACAACAATTTCTAAATTTTGAAACCGTCACAAAGAATTGGTAATGTTTTTTTCAGTTTATGAGAATATATGTTATTGCACGGATATTGAAAATCTTATATAAAACCTTGGCATTGATCTTAATATAGAATCGTGGAGATTATTTATTGATTCATCAAAGAGCAGTTTAAAAACAATATTGCTTCACAACGGAAATATATATGCCTCTGTAACGATTGCATATTCTGCCAATCTAAAAGAAACATACGATACAATATCGCTGCTATTAAATAAAACTGATTATAGTAAATATAACTGGAGAATATGTAGTGATTTAAAAGTAAGTACAATTCTCATGGGAATGCAAACAGGCTACACAAAGTATTGTTGCTTTATATGAGACAGTAGAGATAGAAAGCAACATTATATAAAGAAGGATTAGCCAATCAGAGATAGAATGCAGCCAGGAAATAAAAGTGTCCTTCGATTGCCATTAATTAAACGAGATAAATTAATTATGCCACCACTTCATATAAAACAAGGACTCATGAAAAATTTTGTTAAGGCGCTACACAATGACTCAAAGTCGTATATATACTTACGTAACAAACTTCCTGAATTGAGTGACGCTAAGGTGAGAGAAGGTATATTTATAGGTCCTCAAATAAAATTTTTTTTTACTGACATCCACTTTGAAAATTTACTTAGAGGAATTGAAAAAAATGCATGGCTGGCATTTAAATTCATTGTTGCTAATTTTCTCGGAAATAACAAGTCTGTAAGTTTTGAAGATGTGGTTAACAATTGCATAATGCCTATAGAGATATGGGATGCAACATGTCCCTCAAAATTGATCTCCTTGACTCGCATCTTAATTTCTTTCCAGAAAACCTTGGTAAGCGACGAACATGGTGAACGCTTTCATCAAGATACAATGGTAATGGAGTCGCGTTATCAAGGTCGTTGGAGTGCAAAAATGTTAGCGGATTACTGCTGGACACTTCAATGCAATTTGCCGAACGTTCGGAAAATCGCGTTGAAGTGTCCAGCAGTAATCCGCTAACATTTAACGAACTAAATCTAACGAACGCGTTCGTTACAAGCGTAAATCCTAAACCAAAAAATTTAAACCAGACAATATTTATTAATATTAAACTTTATTTTTAATATAAAAAAATTGTGTTTTTATTTTTCTTTAATCGAATTTAAAAATTAAAACAAAATTAATATATAGTACAATTATAGTTAAAACAACATTTTTAGGATTTAATTAGCTACGTTTTAAATTTATGATCACGAAGTTAAATAAATTATTTAAAACAATTATAATATTTTACTTACTTATAAAAAACAAAACATAATATTAAAATAATGATATATTAATAACTTAAATTGCTTAAAATTATATTAACTAATACATGTAAATCATTATAGTAATATGTCACTATAAAGATTTCCATGTATTATATTATTTTACAATTGATTTAACACGCATAAATGCATTATGCCCTATATTTCAAAAACTGAGGGTGATAGAAAGAAATGGTTTGCATATTTGAAATCAGCATATTTAATTTGTCTCTAAAAACCACCTAATTAACAAGATTTTCACAAAAAATTTTTATTTGTTTATCAGTGTTATTGACGTTTGTAATTAAACGTTTATAAAATAAAAAACAAAATTATATTTTTTATATTGTAATATTATTTGTGCGTCTGCGCTTTGAAAATTGTGTTGTATGCACTGCGATAACCGTAAAATGTCTAATAAATAGCGGTTTAACAATTTGTGTAACGTACCTAAACATATAATTTTTTAGAAAATGCCGCCAACAAAATTTGGTTAAAAGTGGAAAATTAATTATCATGGTAACAAACTTTTATAGCTTACATTTTTTTTTTCTTTTCTAAATAATACAAAAAAACTATTAAATTATTTACAGTTATGATTTTTCTCATCTCAAATTACAACAAACTTTTCATCAACGGAAAAAATGTCGATCAGGTTATTATTGTTAGTCAAAAGGTTTCAATACAAAACTTCGGAACCAATGTCTTCACGACCTTTAAACTCCGTGTGAGTTATACTCCAAACAGGATTTGTATGACAAGGTTTTGGTTCAAATTTAACGTGTGGGTAGAACCATCTCCAATCAAACTCTTTACTATATTTACACACTGTGTCAAACGGAGGTATACTTATTCTGTTATTTATATTCAGCCTAACTTTATTAATGCTTTTACTTAAAATCCAGTACTTAAGCATTTGCGATGGATAAGCCCCATGCAATGCTAAATAGTTTTGGCAAATATTCGGTGTCATATATTTATCTTCTGTATAGGCAGTTGCCGCATGTATTACACGATCGTTGTCCATAAAATATGTAATGTTTATTTTACTATCTCTAATCCACATAGCAACTGCTTGATCCCCAAAAGGATGACATTGTAACGTGGAATTTAATTTAGAAAGAGCTTCGTCTATTATATCTCGAGATAACAACATCCACCCTTCATCAACTCTAACAACGTGGTCACGACAATGTATATACCCCCAATATAGACCTCGTTTTGGTCGGCTAGGCAGTTCAAGTAAAAGACTTTCAAGGCATAAAAAATAGTCGTCATCTATACGTAGGAAATAGTTGAAACTGTATTCACTAAACCAATTAAGCATCCACACTAAACGTAAGCCAAAATTATGTCCTCCTAAAACAAATTTTAAAGGTATATATATATATTAAAACACGCACACAAACAAAAACACACACACATATATATTTGTATATACATATATGTATATACAATTTTTTTATATTACTAAGCCAGCTCATTTTTTTCTTCATTTCCGTTGTATATTGAGTAACTATTTTTCATAGTATAGACCAACAAATTTTTTCAAACTGTTTTTATTGAAACTTGCTTAAGATTAATTGGCGTAATTATTGATTTGTTTTAGAGGGTTTTATTGAACTATTTTAAAAGAAAAAAGATAAATCAACATCTGTGTGTATTAAACACCACTTTGATTTAATTTTAAACTGATTAAGCGAAATTTTCTTCTCGGCAACAATGTTTACAACAAAAATAGGCTGCAATTCTGAATTGAATAAGAACTCAGTTTTAAATAAGATTTAGGTACAACAAAGTTGTTTATGGAAAATCTCGTAGAATACCTATGGGGTATTTCTTCAAAATAAGTTTTAAAACTTTTTGGAGAGAGCGCGTATTTTGTTTTATACATAAACTGTAGAGCTAGATGGATGTTAAGTTTGAGAATATTCAAGGCAACAAGTCTACACAAAAAAGGATAACAAGGAACAGCTTTACCCGCTCCAAATACAATTCTAACAGCATGTTTTTGCTTGATATACAGTTTTTGTTGTTTGTTGTTGTTATTTAGGTGCCCCAAGAAGACCTAGCGGTCTTGTCACAGAGCACCGCAGAGGCGCATTTAATCAGAAAGTTCACGCTTCCTTCCTTACCGTGACGAAAAAAAATGTCCAGAGCTCGTTTCGAACCTTGATTTCCTGATTTTTTGAGCAAGCGCTCTACGCCATGGTCGCACGCAGTCTAACCACTACGCCATGGTCGCATGCAGCTTTCATTACTTATTGTGATTTGTACTTGCCCATACGATATTGTTGTAAGTTAGATAATTATGTATAAAAGAAAAATATAAATTTTTTACAGACCTAAAATTTAAAAACTTCATTTTGTCTTTTAATGCTTTACCTAAGGCTTTTTTTAATTTGTCTTGTAACTTTATAAAAAAGTTGTACCATACATTTTAAAAATACTTATTCAATACTATTTTAATATTTTTGTCACTTATGTCACTTATGGAAATCTTCCTTAAACTCGTGATGGAAATCTTCCTTGAACTCATGATACCACTTTTAAATTATATATATACATTTTTTTTTACAAAAAAGTCTGTTGATTTGAGCAAGGGAACAAAAATCCTCTAAAAAGGTCTTAAATACTTTTTTTAATTATTTACCTAATATTTTACACAAAACGAGTAATCCCAACAGTTAAATTTAATATTTAAATGGTAAAAAGTAATTTTTTTTTTTAATGATTCCAAGACAATTTTCAATGAAAGCACGCTGAAGCTTATTAGGTGTTGATTAGGCAATTGTTATCTTTTTTTTATTCCACTCATGTAGATATTATTTGTAGATGGAATTTAAAGAATCTATGTTTTTAAAAAAGTTAAAAAACACATTTACTTACCGTTCAAAATATGTTTTATGTTCAAATACTTACTCGCATTCACTTTTACAAGCTATCTATTTGTGCACATTCTTAGAAAGCATGAGCAAAGCTGCTTTAAAATCAAAATACATACTCGCTACTAATACTTACAATTAGATTAATATTATTAAGTTTTAGGTATCAAAATATGGGTATTCACCAAAGAACTACGCTGTAACTTAAATTTTATGACAAAATAAAATATTTAAAATATTTAAAAAAGGTTTCACTCGCAGCAGTGTGAATGAACTGTTAAATAAATTGTTTCTGTATTTAAAACCTAAAATTATCAAACTTATAATGACTAATAGTGCAAATTTGTTGCTTTCTAGTTTTTAATATACTTTTTCTAAGTAAAATTTTAATTAGTATATTATTACCCATCATTTTTTAACAAAGTCAAAGTAGGGGAAGGTGGGGTACAGTGGATTAAGGGGCACAGTGAATAAGTTCTCACTGAAATGATTCTCAAAAATTAGGATTTTTTTCATCACGATAAATCATTTTCTATGCTCATATAATAGCCATCTTTATTTACAGTTGTTACCTCATAATATTTTACTACCGGTTTTTTGTAGGTAATTTTTATCTTTAGCTAACCAAAGTAAATGTTCTAAACTTCCTTATGTTTTTTATGGAGATATTGGCTAAAATTCTATTCAGATTAATAATATTTATGCTTCTTTTTAGTATTTTTACTTTTTTTAGCTTTTCCTTTAATAACACTCATGCCCCAAGAAATTAAACTTGAACTTAATTTGTTATGGTGGGGCACAGTGAATTGGGGAACAGTGAATCTGTTGATTGTGCCCCATTAATACTCTTAAAGCATTTTAAACAAAAAAATTACATGAAAGTAAATTTATTAGTTACTATCTTTTTTATTTTATTTTTTAACAAATTTTGAATATAAGAATATAATAGATAAATCTATACTTAGAGGAGGTTTTTTTAATTTCATGAAGTAGCAAAAAAGTATTACTTCATTATGGCTTTATAATATTTTATGTGTATTATTATTCTGAAAAAATAGTTTAACAAAATATTCCACTCATAATTTCATTACGTAGTGAAGGCCTCCAGGATACATTATGGAGTTACTCGCACTCAGTTAAAAAGATTAGTTAATGATTTTGCTGACCACAAGAGAAAAATTAGTCCGCAAATGTTGCAGAATTTTTAAAAATCTGGAAGAAATACTTAAAAAATATAATTTAGTTCTAATGACATCTGGTGATGAGACTAGTTGGTGTACTGTATAAAAAGTAGGGAGTATAAAGTTAAAATTGTAAAAAAGATAAGCAAGTAGGAAAAATTACTTCAGCAGAGAGGAGTATTCTAGTAACAATGCTTGCTGCAGTAAATGCTATAGGAATCGCAATTCCTCCAATTATGGTGTTATCTGTTGGTTTATGTTGCTGTAGGTCCAGCATAATGTTGTTAGCAATAGCTCCATTTTGGAGTTAACTCAACCATTATGGTCTTATGGTGCATTTTACTGACTTAATGGTATACGGTGCTCTACCTGAATCAGTCTGGACAGTAGTTTTTATTTATTTGTGAAACACCTTTTACATCAAAACTTTATTACACCAACACTTTATTACATCAACACATTACTACGTCAACACTTTATTACATCAACACTTTATTATATCAACACTTTATTACATCAACACTTTATTGCATCAACACTTTACTACATCAACACTTTATTACATCAACATTTTATTGCAGCAACACTTTATTACATCAAAAAAACGTTCAAGTGAGCAACCTTATTGATTTTGGACTATCATGAGGTACACCTTTCTATTAAGACATATTTCACATTTCTATTTCTAATTGATCTAGCAAAAGAAAAAAGGATTGTCATGTTGACATTGCCACCTCACTGCAGCCACAACCTACAACTTTTAGATAGAACTTTTTATGGACTATTTAAATCCTTTAATAATCATTTGGCAAATTCTTTTATGATGAACAATCAAGATATACCCATAACAATTTATGTCATTTCAAGCTTGGTTGGTATTGCGTTTCCTTTAGCATTTACGTCTAAAAATATGTAGATTTTTCAATTTAACCAAGTAATTTTTAGCGGTTTTTTTAGCTTTCTCAGCTCTTATGTCACTGGTCGTCCAATAGAACAATCCAATGTTAATTTCAAAGTTTAAAATCAAAAAAGTAACTTGATTAAGTAAAAGAGTAATTTGAACTTCCAAATTTGAAGAATTTTTAATGCCAGGATCTTCATCCACAAAATTGCCTCCTGAGGAAATAACCCCTTTCCCAAAAGCACTAGCAAGAAAGCCAGAGGTGGAAAAAAAAAAGTAATTTTAACAGATACTTCTGCAAAAAAAGGACTTTACCAAACAGAAAGTTTTTTAAGAAAAATAAGACTAAACATAATTTCAAAAAACAATTGCAACCAAAAAAGCTTGTAAAAAGTTACCTTGTGTAAGTTCATCTAACGAGGCAGGTGATTCAACTTTTTTAAGTCGTGACTTTACAGATCGTGAAATAGATGGCATGAGGGGCTTCACAAATGAGACCTTGTTTCAAAACCAAAACCAATTGATTCCCAGTGATTAGTCAAATTTACTACTAAAAAACTTTTTTTAAACTTATTAAAAGTTATATTTGTGGGTAAACTTATTAGCATTAAGCACAGTGAAGACATAGGAGAGAATTTTTTTGAGATAACATTTTTGTACAAAAAACAGCCTTCATTTTTCATTATTCTTTCAACAGTTGATCATATTTCTGAAGTTTTACGTCTAGATATTTTGGAAAAATACCAAGACCACTAATACGTGGAAGAACTGCTAGAATTTCTTGTCATTTTATCTTTTCTATGGACTTAACAACTTATGATGATGCACTCAAAAATTAATTTTTTCTTTTAAAAAAAAATTATTACTTTCAAAACGCCTATTTTTCAGTTTTGTACTAATATAATTATCAAAAGTTTGCCAAGAATATAGTGTATAGTGTCTTTACTCCTTCAGCCTCAAGATTATTTTGGTACTCCCCTATTCACTACCATTAACTCACAGCTCTGTTCATTGACTCACTATGTCCCGGGTAGTGATTCAATATACCACAGTACTGGGGTAGAGTGAATAACTCCCTAGGGCATTGAGTTTAAACTTTTATTTGAGCCGTTAAATAACAAAGATTTGAGTTTTAGTGATTTCTTATCGTGAAGTACATATATTTCAATCTTTTCGTCTTAAAAAGATAAAGTTCATATTTTAACTTTAGCTTAGTTTAAAAATAAATAAATCCTATTCACTGTGCCCTAACTTCGCCAATCCAAGTCATATGGCAAAGAAATAACTGTTGAAAAATATAAACTGTTGGCCATATTAAGAAAAGACTAAGTGACTATAGCAATGTTGTTTTTTGTTGAAAAGTATGAAATGAAATATACTCAGTGACAGAAAAAAGTTAAAAGGTGCAAGCAGATTAACGAATAAAGTTGTAAACCAAACTTAACATTAACATGGAATGTTTATTTTGCAGAATATTGTTGTTATGAATGAAGAAATTCAATTAACCAGCGTTTTTTATAGCAGCGACATAAGTAATCCAATTGAACACTATTAATTCTGTTTTTAATTCAAAAAAATCTGGCGCTTATCGCAGACTGGCTTACTAATCAAAATATTTACAAATTAACATTAAAAATACTGATAACCAAAGCTTATTCTTCTGTAAATTGAAAGTTTTTATTATTTTTATTTAATTTAAAAAAGCAAAATTTTTTTCTAAATCATTTTATAATTACTTTATATATAACACTTCAATAAATTTTATGATGTTGCAAAAGAATTACGATCTGTAAAATACCCAAAACGGAAACTTTTTTATTTTCATTAATTTATTTAAACTATTTTTTTTTTTTTTAGTTACTCTTTTTGTTTTATAACATCTTACAATTGTCATTTTTTTAATGAATTTCATTATAGTATCTTATATGATTTAGAAGCGTTTCTGATGGAGCTTGATTATAAGGCTAATTTATGCCTTTTTCTTGCTCCAGTCATTTTTATATATTTTAATAATTAAGCACATTGTAAACATTTTTGAGCGCCAAAATAAACTAAATTAAACTAAAAAAGTTTTAATTTTATACCAATCAATTTAATCAATTGATTTAATTAACTTTTATCAGTTGATGTGAGTATATTCTTTGATACATGTATGAAAATGCAAATTTGTCAGTTAAAAATCAAAATTGTAATTTAGAAAATTTAAAATTAGGCTCAGTTGGCCATCAAACTTGACACCTTTAATAAACTGTAGTATTGCTATCGAAAGTTTCAAACAAATTTTATATATATGGGGGCCTTTTTTCTATGTAATATATGAGGGCCTTCTTTCTATGTAATATATGGGGGCCTTTTTTCTATATAATAGAATTCAAAGCTTTTTTGTTCTTTTGTGTTTGTTCGTGTAAAGATTCAGATATTTTGATCGACTGAATTTTAAACATACTGTGTTTTTGATCATCTTTTGATCAAATAATTCTTTGATCAAATTAAATGACTACGTCGTTCCGGCATATACTTTATAGTTTTTATACTTTTTAGGGAAAATAAAATTTAAAACTTAAGAATGAGTTTTCTTTGAATTAAAAGAGTGCCAGCGCATGCCAAAGTACTTAGTCAAAGTATGGACATTCCGTTGTATTTATTGCCATGTATGTGCACTCTGTTGCAGCAATGGCTTACATTAGTTAATGTAGGTATACTTCAATGCACCTATGGAACAAAATATGTTAAAAACATTTACAGGCTAGTCGGTTGAATTGAAAATCACCTGTCATATGTTGAAAAGAAAATTTTTCAAAAATGAAACCTGAAAATTAGACTTTTTTAAATTTATGTATCTATATATCTATAAATCTATTTATTATATATCTATGTTTTTAATAATAAGCTCAGAGCTACGAGTCAAAATAAAAAGATGTTTGAAAAAGAAACTTTTTTTACATTTTGTCCACAAAATGTTTTATTATGCTTTGTTAGTAATAACAACAACGTCTGTATGTTGGGTTAAGCCTGTAATTTCCTTAAGTTCCATAAACTTGTAAATAGGTTTGACATTTATTTAGAGCGGTTATAACTATCAGATTATAGAGCTAGTAGAACGCTTTTAAATGGCGCCGCTTTTAAATGGCGCCGCTTTTAAATAGCGCCGCTTTTGGATAGAACTTGTAGAACACCTTATTGGAACGCTTTTAAATTGCTCCAATTTTAGATAGAGCTAGCAGAACTACTTTATGGAAAGTTTTATAATGGCACAAATTTTTTATAAAGTTTTTAGAAAAAGAATATTTTAAAAATCAAATATTAAATATTGGAACCAGAGGCAGAGCCGGAACCAGCTTTCTTTGGTCTTTGAGATAGCTAACTTCCAGACATGGAGCAAACTCCAAACATTTATATGTTTATACTTATGTCAAATAAGATTCTTTGCAAAAAATTGCGATGATTGGAGGCTGGGAACAAAAAAGCCCCAAAATTTGTGCTCCCTCTGCCCCAAACGTGAGAGCAACAAGTTGATGAAACATTTTTTGTACTGCTTTTAACTAGACTTATATTCATCGATAAATTTTAAATTTCATAGTAAAATATTGTAGCTTTCAAAAATTATGACCATATAGAGTTTAAACCCCACTCAATTTGAGTGGGGTTTAAACTTTATATGGTCATCGCAATTTTTTGCAAAGGTTTGAAATTATTTCAAAATAAGGTTTGAAATAAGTGAGGTTACAATAGCTGCATTAGTAGCAGCTGTATTACAATATAACTGATACAACTATAAACAATCGAACCTTAAAAGACAGTATTTACAAAGAATAACAGAAAAAAAAATTTCTACATAAAAAAAATCACTACATTTCTGAATAAATTATGTTTAACAAGTCGAATGGGCAAGAAGTTTCTCTTCGAAGTTTGAAGTATGAATTTGTTTCATGTGAAACGATTCTTCAGTTAGTTCATTTTTTTGTCACGTCACATGAATGTTTCTTCAAAAAATGGAAGCAGGCACTCTTGATCTGTTCACACAGTTTTTGATATTCTTACAAAAAAGAGAATTTAGCAAAGATTACATGAATTGCTATGAAACGAGCAGTAAGTCCACCAATCACAGAATTAAGAATGTGATAAAAAACCAATCTTCAAAATGTTTCCTTCTCTCCTGATTCTATTTTTGTTGATTCCGTGTAATATTCATCATCTTCAATTCGCTTCCGACCAAAACCTTTGCGTTTCACTTTTAGGTGAATTGGAAATTCACCATAGAGCCTTTTTTGCAATATTTCCCAGCAGAGAAGATTGTACACACGGTTTGAACAGTTTCAAAAAAAGTCTCGGCATCTCTACAGCTTGAGGAAGCATTCTGTCCACAAAAATTTAATGAGTGACAACCACAGTGTGAGAATTTAAACAATGAGTTCTTATTTTGTAGGATTGCTTGAACACCCTTGGATTATCCTGACATGTTGGCTCTATCGTCACAGCCTTGGCCAAAGCAGTTTGTAATACAAAACTTTTTTTAAACTTTTACAAAGTTTACAGAATTAATCCTGCAATATCATATCCAGTCTTCTTGACACAATCTGCTAAGATCAAAAACCGCCCTTTAATTGAAAATATTACAGATTCTTCTTCATGTAATGCATGCGATCGTTAAGTTTGGAACGATGAAAAGTTCACAAAAATTATAAAATAATTAAACTAATGCCAAAACTTAAAAATTTAATTTAAAAAATGCTTTTTATTAACATTTACACTAATCGACGGCATCAACTTCTGCACAGTGTCTTTGGCAATTTTTTTCCTACTAATGTCCATACTTATGCCTTAATACTAATGTCCACTCTTTAGCTGACTTTTATTTCCAATCTTTAGCTTAATGTTTTGTCACTCTTAAACAAATATCCTATGTCAATTCCCCAAAATTTCTCAATAGGACAGAATTGTGGGCAGTTTAGGGGATTCAAGCTTGTTGATATGAATTTTATGTTTTTCGAATTGTACCACTCTGCGGTCTACTTAGAATAATGACAAGAAACAAGATCAGGCCAAAACCAACAGAGGACATTGTAATTTTGATAAAATGGCAAAAGTCTAGCTTGCAAGCATTCCTTGATGTAAAAATCCGAGTTTATAGTTGACAATATGACGAAAGCTCAAGATCTAAAACCGCAGCTACATATTGCTTGCCACAAGAGAAGTTTTTACTACATTTATCAAATAGTTTATACTTGAACTTGTTGCTGACACACCCACGAATAATTAAAGTGTAAAATTTTGGACCTGGGAGCTGTTTGAAGTCACATTTGAGATACGTTTCGTCATCTTTCGACGATCATTTCATCATTTCGTTTTACTAGATTCAGATGCTTTAGCGATTGAAAGTTACAATGCAAAAAGATTTTGTGGATAGTTGTAAGGGTTGACGATACAGGTTTTGAAATGGAGGGGCACAATCGTGAACTTTTACAAAAAGTCCTCTATATCTAGAACTTTCTTTAAAATAATAAAAAAAGGTCCTTTAGAAAAAAAGTGTGTGTGTGTGTAGGGAGGGGGCCCCCTTGGTGTTGTCAGCTCTGGTTGTGTAGATTTTTTTTTCATTTTTCTAATTGTTTTGATAAAATTTTTATTAAAATAAATATTTTGACTTGTTTGTTGATGTTTTTAATTAACACTATCATTACTTAATGTAAATACGCAAAAAATTTTAAAATGTGTCACAAGTTTTAAAACGAATTCATCGTTTCAAATTTAACGATCGCTTTACATATCAAATAACAAACGTAGTTTGCTCAGTTTGACTCACATTAGGAGGAGCATCAACCATAATTTAAAAACACCTTGCAGACTTGCATTCTTCTATAATTTGCCTGCAAACCTCAGCTGCACCAAGTCCAATGAACTCATTTTGTGAGCAATTTGGCACGTAATGCGTCTAAAGCTGTTGACCATTGTCTTATAATTAATTTTTATCACATGTTCCTTGACAATTGGGTTATAATACGAAATCATTTAAGGTAATCCTAAAAGTTTTCATTATGAGAATCTCCAATTAGGTCAGGTTTTTCACAAAAATAACCTATGTACATCAAGAAATAGAATCACACCCAAAATTCGTTCCAGAATATTTCTCCAGGTGGCTGCTTCATTAAGGAATTTGTAAAATTACTTAATGAAGCAGCCACCTGGAGAAATATTCACAAAATCTTCAATTGGATGATCAGAATTCATTTGAAGTTACAATTTAGCCCACTGAATGTAGCATTGTCTAAGGGCTTTTGAATGTTCATGCTCAGGAATTCAACTGATTAGATTCTTACAATTGATAACATATCCTCATCCTCCAATCATTGCAAGGGTTAAAGTCAAGTGTGGAACTTAATTTTCCGGGTTAAAATAATCGACATGGAAAACAAAACACTGCTGTCTTTGCTGGGCTAAATACAAGCCATTAGACGAGTTCCTTTTTTTTTAGTTAAATGTATATTTATTTTGTCAATGAACAAATAATTTTACAATGTAAAAAATAAAATATATTCTTTAAATTCTGACAGGAGCAAACAGAATACAATACATCTTATTACCTTGCTTTTTTAATAGCACAGATGACGGCACGGGGGGACCAGGGGCATGTACCCCCTCCACTTTTTATGTAAAGAATTTGTTTGTTTTTTTAAAAAATATCTAGATATGGAGGACTTTTTATAGGGATTGACGATTGTGCCCCTCCACTTTAAAATCCGTGTTGCCAGCCATGGGTAGTAAAATAGTTTACTTTATTTACACGTTTAAATTGATAAAATATTATAAAATATATAAGTATAAAGTTAGTTCTTACATATTTAAGAGTTAAACATACACATAAATATGAGTAAATTTATAACAAAACGAGTTAAAATTACAAAAAAGTATTTTGTTGGTTAGATTTTACAAATGGTATTTCACGGTTTTTTTAAATGCTTTAATTGTTGTTATAAATTTTATGTCTTTATTTAGGATCGAGTTCTACAGACGTGGACCTCGAAAAATAATTGAGTAGTCCGATTTTTTTAATTTTGTTGACGGAATGTAAAAATTGTTAATGAAATGTCTTGTTAAGTATCTGTGATTAATTAAAGAGAAATGTGGCTAAAAATATGATGAAAGCATGTTATTGAGAAGTTTAAACATAAACAATAAATTTTGATAAATAATTAGTTCAAACACATTTAAAGTATTAGTTTTTTTTAGTAAAGACTTGGCGGATGCATATCTATTTATATTAAAAATTAGCCTAGTTGCTTGCTTTGGTTTGCTATAAATTTTTTTAATGAAGGCGACTGATTATTTGCCCAAGCTAAATTGCATTAACTAATATAGCTAAGGATAAATAAAAAATATAAACTTTTTTGGAGCATATTATGCAAAAGGTGTCTCGTTTTGAACATGATACTCAAAGTTGAAAAAACTTTATTTTCTATTAATTTGATATGATTTTTCCAATTTAAATGTTCATCAAATAATATGTATAAAACTTTCATTTAATGGAGTTTTTTCATTCTAATGTTGTTTATAAATAAATCTAAAGTTTAAGAGGGTAAGATATCAGATTTTGAGGGTTTTTTGAACAAAATGTATTTTGTCTTATCATTATTTAAGGAAAGTTTATTAGCTTTAAACTAGTTGTTGAGATTTACTAGTTCAGTGTTAACAGTAGAAAAAACAAATTTTAAGTTGTTACTAGAAAAGAAAATATTAGTATGAATCGCAAAAAAAATAAAATTTAGGAATTTAAAGGACAAATGAATATTATTTATATATTTGAGAAATAGCAGGGATCAAGTATTGAGTCTTGGGAACACCACAACTAATAATTCCTAACTGTGTACTGGTTAAGTCATACGAAACACATTGTTTACGAATCTGAAGATAAGACAGAAGCCATTTTAAATTTGAATTCTAAATTCCGAAGTTTTGCAGTTTATAGAGAAGGATTTTATGAATTTTTTTTATTTTTATTTTCATTAAGATGCCCCAAGAAGTCCTTACGGTTTTATCACAGAGCACCGTGGATGAGCATTTAATTGGAAGTTCACGCCTCCTTCCTAACCGATGTCGCAAAACTTGCCCAGAAGTGGGGTTTGAACCACGGATCCCTTGTTTCTGAGGTAAGTGCTCTACCACTGCTCTACGGCTGCTCAAAAGAGCATTTGACATTCTACTTTCTAAAATAGACATTGAAAATATGTAATTTTCATTTTTTTTTGCCATACCAAGCGGTAAGAGAATGAGACTAATCCTGACAAACCTTTTTAGCTGAGCGGAGAAAAAGTTTTCAGTTTTGTCACCAATGTTAAATGACTGCAACAACGCTTATTTGGTCAACCACTGTTGAGAAGAAGCTTACCCGGGTGACTTACCCTCTGCACGGCCCTGTTTGGAATAGATGGGGAAAAGAATACAATAAAAAAATTAAGGAAACATCATCGCTTTTGTTAAATAAAAGCAATGATGTTTTCATTAGCCTTAATTAAAACTGGTTTAAAAATGGTTTAAATAAATCAAAATTAAAAAAAAGGATGCATTTTAAACTTTTATTGTCTTAATATAATAAAAAAATCAACTAAAGTAAGTAAAAATTATCAATTTTTACACATATCAGTTTTTCAATTTTATTTCATCTAGAATCTTCTCACAGAATTACATAAAAACATTAATTTACTAAAAGATTTGTTAGCAAACAGTATTTATTGTTTATGGCAATATTTTACTTTTTTTTAAATAATTTCATTATATTATTTTTTTTATTTGCAATCCTTTATCTTGTAGTTTGTTCAAAAAACAGTGTTCAATCCGGATCAAATTAATTAGTTATTTTTTTAATGTGTCTATATTCTTCTTGATCCTCATCTAATAAAATATGAAGAGTCAACAGAGCATTTGGATCCTCTTCTGGTCCTCTAAATAAAACTTTAAAAACATACTTTTACTTACCTTTGAATGGCATAAACACAATATCTCCGTATTTTTCAATTTCTGTTTTTATTTTCAACTTAGTGTTGTTACTTTCATTTTCAGGAGAATCTGTAAAAAACCTGCAGTAGACTAAAGCTTCATTTTCCTTGCAAGTTTTTAACCACGTAAAACGAATAGCGCTTCTTCTATTAAACTCGTTTAATTTGCTTAATATACCTATGACCAAAACAAAACCGTTTTGCATTTGGTTATTATTGGTTTTCTCGAAATTAAACATGTAGCGAGAATGAAAAAAAGTTGTTCCATAAAATATTGAAAAACCAAAAGCTACGCTCAAAAGCTGCCATTTTAGTCGTCGAAGGACAAATTGCATATTAGATTATAATAAAATAAATAAATCGCGAATAAATAACGAATGATTTTATTTAAAAAAAAACATATAAAAATAACTTTAAACTTTTCCAAAATCCTTTAATTTATAAATTAAAATCAAAAATACAAAAAAACAAAACTAACATGTAACAAATACTTTCTTGATTATTAAAGTTTAGTTGTCCTAACAAAATATTTTTCTTATTTCTTTAGTTGCATAGCAACATTTATTTATGTTTTGAAAGCTCTATATTAAGCAGGAACGTTTTAAACAAACATTCATTAACGTAACTATATATATATATATATATTTTTTTTACTATGTAATTACTCATTAATTATGCAAATATTACTTTGGGGTAGTACCCTCAAAAGTAAACTAAAACGACTTTATTGTCAACAGAAGCACATTGTACGTCTTATAAATTACGAAAACCATTTTACTTACTCAAGGCCTCTCTTATTTTATATAAATATTCTTTACATACCGTAAAATCGCCTAAGTTCGGTCACTTAAGCTTTGAACATTTATTTATTACGCATAAATAAAAAAATTTCAATTTTTTTTCCTGAAACATACAGAAAATTATATTTATAATTGATTTTGTAAAAATAAAAAAATTAAAAATAAAAACTAGTATTCAGTATTTAATTTAAAATGAAAACATCTACTTTGACCGAACTTTTAATACCATCTCATAAGTTCGGCCGCTATATAAATACTAATAACGTATCACAAACTTAACGTCACAAATAATGAAAACTAATTTTTAAATGTTGTTTTAGAGTGAAATTATGATATAAATTCAGGTAATACCAGTTACTAAGGAGGGCGTCACCCCGGTCTCAAAAAAAATCTTTTGGGGCACCAAAGAAAACAAGAAGGAGCACATAAAAAAGGGGTTTTTTAAATATAAGTAGTAGTATTTTTAATTTTTATTGTAATTAGTCAACTATTTTATTACTTTAGCCATTATCACATTTGCTACGCCGCAGCAAATAAAATTTAAAATATATTTTTCAATTAATTTAAAAAGGTTTTTTCAATTAATAAAAAAACATTTCTTTGCTTTAAATGAGCTTTGTATGTTTATTGGCAATTCTTGCACGTATCGTTGACCATAGTAGAACAGCAAGATCCACACAACCAATCGTCACAGGATTCGTAACGCATCCATAATTGTCGTTGAGTTGTAATTTTCTCTCCAAAAAAATGTCACAAGCTTGATATTTTTTAGAACTCAAAGAACTGTCAGTTAGTTTTGAAATTATGAACAATTTTTTTATTCAAATAAAATACGGTTGTGTGTATCCATTATAAAACTGTCAAAATTTACAGGTAAAGTTACCGGTAAATTTTACATTCGCAACACTTATCAACATTTCACAATATTACTGCTAATTGTCTCCTTCGATATTTATCCGTGAATGACCGAAGTTAGAATTTCAAAATTTCACTAATTTTTATAAAAAAAGTAGTTAATTCTCAAAAATTAATAATTATTTTTTTAAATATAATTAATTTGGTGATTCTTAATTATACTAAGATTAAATTTGATCGTTTATTTTAATAATTTGCTTATTTTAGATTTTAATAGTATGCATTTTTTCAAATTGTTGTTTTGCTAAAGAATTATTTCAGCAGGTTGCATATAAACATTATTATTTTTTTTATAGATTCATATTTACGAACTAATTACAGATTTTATTTGATAAAAAAAAGTTTGTAAAATTTGGGTTATGCATGCTTTTTTTTATATTTTATCTAAAATTATCGGAGTTACATGGTGACCGAACTTAGGCGATTTTACGGTATATCAATTAAATGTTTTTAATGCTCTATGCTTTATTTTTAAATGCAAAATCAACTTATCTCCAACTTTTTTTCTTGATCTATATTTTTTTAGAGGGTAATAATAAAAATTAAAGTTCTTTAAGAAATTATAGTTTTATTAGACAACCTATTTCCCAAACCTTTGATTAATTCTGCGTTTCCTTTTTTGGAGTTTTTTTTATAGAGCTGTAAAGTTTTAAAATATTTAATTTATCAAATGAATTGAGTTTTTGTTTCTTCAAAAGAAAACTAAAAAAAATAATTTTTTAATTGAAAATATTCTTACAGACTTTTAAATATATTTATATACTTTTAAATTATATTTATATACTTTAAAAAAATAATAATTTGCTACATTTTTTGGTAAGTATTTCAAATAACAAATAACTCCGTCACAATTTAAAACAAAATTACTCAATAAATCGAAAAAAAGCTGAACTCCTTACCAAAGGATTTCAAAAAAAGATACTTGCACACTCTATAAAAAAACGCAGAAATAACCTCAAGGTGGCCCTATAATCTTAAGGTGGCCCTATACCATCAAACTTGTTTTACTAATGCTCAAACTTAAATTAATTTTGACTGAATATAATAGGATGCCCAGATATAAAAAAAGAGAAAAAAAGTAAATGAAATAAAAAAAACTTTTACGGGCTTGATAAAGCATGTTTAGTTTATTGAATAATTGGAATATTTTGGACCCAAAATATCCCAATTACTGTTCCCTTTATAACTTTTAAACCATTATTACTCATTGAATAAAATTTTAGAAAAAGTTTTGTTTTACTATGAAGAGCAATTTGCTAAAACTAACTAAATTAAAACCAATAAAATATATTGAACAGTTTATATTTCAAAGATAAAGACAATTTATATCGAAAAATGGCTATAAGTACGTGTGTTTCAAGACCAAAATTTCAAAATAAATCTTATTTTAATATAGGTTGTTGATCAATCCTAAAAAAATAACTTAGGAAATTAGGTTCAATTGTAAAATCTAAGAAGTTTTATTCTGGAAACGGTGACTAAAAACAAAAATTTAATCGAAAACTGAGAAAAACGAAAATTAAAAACTAAATAGAAAATAACAAGCATAATCACACAAAAACAGTCAATATGCTCCAGTCCTATAAAATTCACAGTCATTTGTGTTTGCTGGTTCATCAATGAAACTTTTCTTTTAGCTCTTAAAATTTTCCTTTGATTTAACTTCTTCTTTTTAATGGTGAACTTGACTTCTTGTTTTTTTATTCTACATAAGTCTCGTTTTGAAACATTTATGCAAAATGAAGCTCCAGGATTAATATTTAAAAATTTAAATCATTATTTAGCCCATAAAACAATCTTTTTTTTTTTAGTTATGTTATTTTGAGTGCCCCAAGAAGACCTAACAGACTTGTCACAGAGCACCGCGGAAGTGCATTTAACTAGGAAGTTCACGCCTCCTTCCTTACCGTGATACAAAAATATGTCCAGAGTTCGTTTAAAACCTGGATCTCCTGCTTCTAAAACAAGTGCTCTAATCACTGTACCACGGCCGCTTAAATTATCAATGTACAAAACATAAATAGTAATTTTGAGAATCATATGAAAACATATTGTAAAAGAGTTGAGAATAAATTAACTCTCATTAAAATAAATAATTGGTGAAGAAACACCAATTTTAATTATTATTTAACTAAAATATTGACTTTTAGGGCATCGAGACCAAATTATTTTGTTAAGTGACTCATTGACATTCTGGGTCATTGCATCCAAGCATTCAATTAATAAAATTGGTTTTAAAATATCTCTCATAACAGTCGGCAATGACACTTTAGGTTAGATTTAGATTTTATAGAAAAATAAGTTTTTTATAAATGCCGTTGTTAGGGGCGTAATTACGAAAAACATTTTCAGCACCTTAGAATTAAAAATACACCAACTTATGGTCTAAATTTAGTCAAAATTAGTAAAATATATTACACTAGTATAAATTTTGCATAAAGTTATGTAAAGAAAAACAACGAATTTTTCAATTTAATGGTTTAGGACCACCTTAAGGGTATTTTACAAACCCTACCTTTTAGAGTATATCACATATCCTACCATTTAAGGTAAATCACAATACCCCTAAAGGTACCAATTTACATCACATATGACCATAACCATATTTGGTAACATTTATTAACTTAATAGTATTTTTTTTCTGTTTATATTGTTTCAGGGGTATATATTCTAATATGTGATAAACCTTAAAGATAGATTTTTATTGTATAAACGCAATTTAAAAAGGTCAGTTTCTATTTTTAAATGTCCTATATTATGCAGTATATTTTTCACTAAAAAAAGGTATGAGTTAAACCTTTTTTTTCCCGTTCTTCCGATTCGTCATTGCTCTTGCTATTATTAGAAACCTAATTACAAGTACTCATAAAATCTACCAGTAAAAATACTAGTAGATCACTCTTAAAATCTTAGCAAAGTTTTAAAATGAAGTTCTCGGCGCAATACGTATATGTAAATATATGGCGCAAGAATTTGAAAACTTTTTGTGAAAAAAAAAATACTATTTATACCATTCTTAAATACTACTTATGTTTTTTTTTCCCCCTTACAATCATTGTCATTGCACTACCATGTTTGTTAAGAACTTTGCGAATTTTCTGATTTTTTTAACGTTTTGAAAACTCTCTGAAAAACTACTGGAACTTACATGTTTTATGATAAAGTCTCTTAAAAAATACATAATTTTCCTTTATTTATGTTGATGTGCATCAGTACTATATTGCATAAGTTAAGTATACCTCTAAAATATAACTTAGAATACCTAGGAATGAAAAGAATGTTCAAACTAATCTTATAAAACCATGAAATAAAAAATGATGATACTTTCTGTTTGTAATTTTTTGTAAAATGATGTAACTTTCTGTTTGTGTTGTGCTCATATTGTTTAACCTAGTATGTGCGTCCTTTGTTTTTAATTAATAAATTATTAGTTAGTAAGGAAAAACTGCAGCTTAATTTTGAGTATATTTCTGAAAAACAAGCAAATAAAATTAGAATTAAATAGAATAGTAGAATAGAAATAGAAGACAAACAAGAAATTTGAGCTGAAGCAACAATTTACTGAAAATACATGAGTTAATTTATTCTTAACTCTTCTACAATATGATTTTCATATGATTATATGATTTTCATTCTCGAAATAACTTTTTATGTTTTGTACATTGATAATCTGTGTAACATAAACTAACACAGGCCAACAAAAAAAAAATTCCTTGTTTTATAGCAAACAATACATTTATCGTATAGCATTTCTCATTTTGATTTCAAATATGCTATCTATTTTTCACTATAGTAATAGTAATATTTATTGATGTAACAATTACAATTTTTTTTAAATATAATAAAGTATTTAAAAATTAAATAATTTGTGGAACACGATTCAAACATTTTAAAACACAAGTTATCAAAAATATTTATCTATTCGCGCTTTGAAAACATTCAACGTTCTTGCTTCATTTCATGATTTCATTTGGTAACAAAATCTAAGTATTACAAACTCGGTTGGTGAAGAAATTATATCTCGGTAAACATTATGGTACGTATTCTCATTCTAAACTGTATTTGTTGCCCCGAACCGAAAAAGCCGGGCCTGCACAAGTCAAGGATGATGCCAATTGTGGGTTTTTGTACCAACTTACTTGGTCAATATTTTGCTTGAATCTGTATTGCTGTATGAGATCTCCTCTTGCTCTTCTTTTCTCCAATGTTGTTAAACCAATTGCTTTTGGTCTTCTTCATATAAAATCTTTTTAAGTTGTGGAACAAACTTCGTTGCTCCTCTTTGTTCTTTCTCTAACTCATCAATATCCCGTTGTAAATAAGGCTTCCATGCTGGTATAGCGAACTCAAGAAGCAGTCTCGCAAATGTCGTATATAGTGATTTTACCGTTTTCACATCAAAGTATGTAAATGTACGTTTAATTACATGGCATGATCAAGTGACTTTAGCAACGTATTTACGTACGTTGCTAAAGTCACTTGATCATGCCATGTAAGGTCGGATGAAATAATCACGTCTAAATCTTGTTCACTTACTGTTTTATCTAATTTATATTTTTTGCCGTCATGGGTATTACTACAACTCATTTGTGGATTCTTTTTGCTTGCATGCATCACTTTGCACTTTTCAACGTTCAACTTGGTCAACGAGATATCCTTCCATTTTACAAACTCATTGATATCATTCTGTAAAGACTCGTGATCTTGAACATTTTTTATAACTTTGATTAGTTTATTGTCATCTGCGTATAATTTGCAATTCGAATTAACAATTGATGATAGATCGTTTAAAAACATCAAGAATAACAAGGGATTAAGCACAGAGCCTTGAGGCACACCACTAAAAATTTCAAACTACGATGACACACATTCAACCATTAAAACTCTCTACCTTCTTTGGTTTAAAAAAAACAATATCCAGTTAAGTAGTACATCGTTCATACCATAAGTTTCGCACTTTTTCAACAATCGTTTATTGTGGAACTTTATCAAAGGCTTTAGCAAAATCCAAATAAATCATATCTACCGCTAAACCTTCACTAATGTTTGCTGTTAAAATGTCTAATATTTCTAGTAAACTAGTTACAGAGGCTTTACTTTTTACAAAATCATATTGAGTCATTATTGCTTTTTATATAAATGCTTCCATAACTTTGCATGTTTAAGATGTTAATGATACGGATCTATATAAGGGGTTCTGTTGCATTTCCAGTCTTGAGTATTGGCGTGGTATTTGCTTTTTTCCATTTGCTGGGAATTTCCCCTGTTTCAATAGATTTTTGGTAAATTAAAGCTAATGAAGTTGCCACACTACTTGAGCAATTTTTAAGTATATAAGGACTAATACCAGTACGACCGCATGCTTTGTTGACATCTAGAGAATCCAGTTTTTGCTGAACTGTCTCATTCGCAACAACATTAATTCAATCCCATTCAAAAAAATTTGTAACGTATGGTTTAAACTCCGGAATTTCACCATGCTCTTTATACATGTCATACACGTCATACATGTCAGTACCTTTGCGTAGTTTTTCATTGATTGTGTTTAACCGATGTTTTTTTGGTTATTATTTGCATATTTATAGAACAATTTTGAATTTTTTTTTTGTGCATTATTTATACGTTTTTTCTCATAATCAATAGTGGGTTCTTTGGTTTGGCTTTGACTAATTTTTTTTAACTTGTTTAATATATTCAGATATTTGAACTTACCTGCTCTTAAATTGGTTCCATAAATTTTTCTTTTTACGTATTAAAGCTTTAACTTCAACTGTTATGCATGAGTCTTTTTTAACCTTTTGATCATATTTTGCTCTTTTTTTTGATAATACCTCTTTGATAATTTAAATCTTTACTATGGAATTGTGTAGCAATTGTTTCAAAACCTTGAATGTCATAACTGAACTGAATTACATAGTGTGCAAGTGGTGCGCCTATTTCAACGTCTCTAATCATTTTACAATTATCTGTCATTAGTAAATCAAGTGTGTTTGTAGGTTCATGGTCGGATATTTGAAATGTTGGTTCGATAATACATTGTTCAATATAGTTTTTATTAAAATTATCAATAAATGCTACACTAAATTTACAATTTTGTTTCAGTTTCGTACCACCGTCTTTGTCCCATTTTATGTGTGGATTATTAAAATCACCAGTTATAATTAATCCAGTGTATTTTTTTTTATTCTAGAAGGTTTTTGGATGCTCCAAGCACTGAATTAATTTTAGGGTTTACGATTTCTGGACTAGTTGGCGGTTTTTAAATACATCCATTAATAAATGTTTTGGTCCAGTGGTTGAACTACACCATACCTGCTCTATTTCATTGTCACACAATGCTAAATGATTAACGTTTGTTGTGGTAAAGTTTGATTTTGCATAAATCACTACTCCACCACCATTTTCACCGTATGCTCTGTTTTTGTTGTAGCAATTGTATTCATCAATTTTTAGATTAATTACAATAGGGTTTTAGGTTAATTACAATCGGGTGTTTTACAAATTTGATTGGCCTTCTAACGATTTACTGCGAGCCGTTTTTATTGAAAATATTGCGTGCGATATTTATCGGTTTTTAACACAAAATCAAAAAACATCGCTACTGTGCCAACCGCCAATGCAATAACGCCAGTGCTTAGATTTATGAAGTAAATGAGTTAACTTATGGATATATATATATATATATATATATATATATATATATATATATATATATATATATATATATTTGCAAATATAAAAGTAAACACAAAATTATGTTAAGATGTCATCAAATATAAATCAATCCCGAACAAATAACTAAAGTCAAATAGTGATATTAAAAACAAATATTTTATTCAATTTACTTACTGCCCTCATGCATCGCACGGCCACAACCAACAACGTAAGCTGCTGTTAAATAATGAACATACTAATAATGTCGTTAAAGAAGCAGCTATTTCTGAGACAAGCCCATGTTAATTGAGGAAAATACTTTTTCATGTCAAATACAGTTTCCTCCAGTCCTCAACAGCATATTCAATCATTTTTTACCATTATAAAATTGCCGGTAAATTATAACAGACTGTGAGTCAGAACTCGTTGCAGTAGTTACTGAAGAAATTATAATATATATGTATATATTGGACTAACAATAGCTAATGCTATTTCAAGTAGTCTTAACCATAAACCTCAGAGTACTGATAAAACTAAATTGACCTATAAATGGCTTCGTGACAGCGCACAGATAAATGATAACATGGTTTATCCAAACTATAAAAATGTAAAGAATTTTACTTATAATCCAAAATGAGTTTCAAATCAAAGAGTGTGACCATTGTTTTTCAAATAATAAGTATAATCAAAGGCGTTGGATAACCGCAAGAGTCGGAGGTAATCAAGTCGTGGCACTTCACTGTAATGCATGTTTGGCATTTTCGGAAGAAGATTCTAGTTTTACTCATGGATTTAAAAAGTTCTACACTAATGAATCAAAGGTCATGATGAATCTAAATTACATAATAATCATGTCGAAAAAATAATTCGCTCCACTTAATAATCATGTAGAAAAAGTAATTCAGGTAAGTCAAGCGAGGAAAGAACGTTTGATACTCAAAAAAAAGAAAAGCTCGCGTGGAAGTGGAGGCTTGGTAACAATGTCGTCAAAGACCACATTTTACAAAATTCTTGCTGCTATTTCAAACTTGATAAAGAATTATATAGTCAAGGAAATTTGTGATCAGAAATTCACTGTTCAAATAGATGGTAGTCAAGATACCCCGGTGATTTGATCATTATACGATAATCTTGCGGTATCTAAATGGAGGGGATTTCAAAGAGTGATTGTTTGCTGTAAATAAAATTATGAATGTAACAGGTGCAGGACTATAGCAAATATTGAAACTAGTGCTCGAACGCAATGGTTTAAAAATGGAAAGAATTGAGGGTAAATCTTTTGATGAAGCAGCAAACATATGTGGTAAATACCATGGGGTTAAACGTTACATTATCAATGTTTCACCAAATGCTGCATACAGGTGGTGTTACGCGCGTGTCCTGAATTTTTCCGCAACAGATGTTGTGAAAAACGCTGTCAAAATTTTAATTGGTCTCCTGCACAGAGTATAGCCACTTACTTTGGCGGTTCTTGCAAACGAATGAATGTTTGGGAGAATGTTCTAATTGTACAAGGAGTTGGAAAAAATTGGTAAAACAGGCTGGTGGTAAAACTAGGGTGTGCTTGAACGAATTTATGAAACTTATTATGCTCCATAAGTTGAATGACGATATAAAAGTATCGTCAAAATTTGATATAAAATCAACATTCAAAGCCACAGCACTGCATGACAAATGGTATCAACACGATGTGATTCTTGCAGTCTTTCTGGGTCTACGTGTGTACACTATTTTGCAACAAGTTTCTGAATATTTGTAAACAAGAGGTCTAGATTATTTAAGAGCAAAACAAAAACTGCAGATATAATATTTCGATGAAGTCTGTTCTAAGACGGTTGCATTTGTTGAAGAAACCAACTCCCTCATTGAAATAAGTGAATTTAATTCAAAAGTTGAAACAAAGTTGCGTCTAAAAAGAGTTCATTGAAAGAAACTTATGGCAGGAGAACTAGCCTTTGATCACATACCAGAGAATTCGCTTGATCGTTTCAGAGTGGAAATTTTCCGTAGATTTATTAATCAGATTATCCCGAGCATAAATGTAAGATGTATTTTTAAGAGGTCTTAGTTACAAGAAAGAGTCAACTTAATTTCAGAGTTTGATACTTTAACAAAAGCTTCTGAAAACGATAATGACAATTACAGAAGTTTGAACGTTGTTTAGGATCTTTTAAAAAATGTTTAAAATGTTGCTAAAGTATTTTATGCAAATATTCCTTAAATGCAACCGCTTATTCAATTCTGTTTCTGACTTAAAAATATCTATTAAGACTTTATTTTTTACAAGTGAGCTATGAACGGGCAATAATTAAACTTAAAATTATTAAAACTAGGTTGCATCACTCATTAAGTGACAACAAACTTGAAACATTTATGTTGATATTAACCGAGAATGACATTTTGCAGTTGACGACGTTATTTGCAACTTGTGTAAAGATTCTGTAGAGTTGATAAATATATTAATTCTAAAAAATATTTTAAGAGATTGTAATCAATTACTTTATAAATACCAGTTACACTACATGGTTCATAGCTAAGTACCCCCACCCCGACCTATTTTCTGTCTCTAATAGCGCCCCTCCTTCTACTTTTCCCGCCTGTGTCGGTTAATATTAATTTTGTAAATAATTTTCAATATTTCATTCAAAATTTAGAGCATTAAACCAATCTTAAGAGTTTCAAGTTGTTTTTTCAAACTATCTGCTTTAAGCCTTGTGGCGCATTTCTGTACTGTATTCTTTGATATACTATTTAGTGCATTTTTGAATGAATCTTACTAAACAACTAATGCATTCACCAATGTTCTTTTTTCTTTTCTCAGTTGAAAAGAAAAAAAGAAAAAAAGGGTTATTTAGACTAAAGCAATTATTCGATATTTGAGAGTGTTAATTGTTAACCGCCAACAACATTGTTCTAACGTTTTATCAATGTGCGTGTGCTAGCTGGGTGTGGTGCCAAGTAGTTGACACCACACCCAGCAAGGGAGACCATTTGTTAAAAAATCACTAAAGCGTTAACAGTTTTGCTGACGTAAATTCATCTTTTAATTGTCTTCTTAAAGGTTTACCTTCAAGGTGCTGTATGCCCGTAAACCTAATTTTATCTTATTTGAACGCACGTAAGTAAACATAAATTATTATTAATTATTTTTACTATTTTACCTAAAAATCTAGGGAAATTTAATTTAATATTTTTTCAATACAAATTAAATTAATTTATAAACCCTTTTTAAATAAATATTGAAATACTTTACTTTTAATTAAAAGAATGTCTGTTATAACCTAAACCCTCAGTGAATGTATATACACTCCATTGCCTCTATCCCTATTTAAGTCAGTTGATGCATGTACACTCTACTGCCCCTATCCTTAATTTAAGTTAATCGATGTATGTTCATTCCACTGCGATTACGTCAATATATGTATGGATTGATCCACTTATTCTTGGAAACTATGAAAATAAATATAAATGATGAACATAACTATAAGTAAACAATAATAATTAAAAAAACTTAAAACTACCCAAAAATAAAACATCAAATTAAAGAAAATATATACCTGACGAGGATTGGAACTCCTAACCTTGTCAGCCAAGCCTCATAATAAGATCATTATTACGCCCACCACGCTAATATCTAAACATTTTTCGCGTAAAATAAAGTTTTTAAAACGCGCACATATTTTGTATGCGCGTACAAATAATGTGCGCCTTCAAACAACTTTCTTTATATGGGTTTAAATTTTTTTTTCTTGTAACTTTGTTTTATGTTTTATTGCAATCTTAACAAAGTGGGGCGTAATATTTTGCTCCAGTTAGTTCAGATTACGGATTATGATACTCCAGATTATTAATTATGATACTCCAGTATCAATTTACTGTTCAGATAACTGGTTATGATACTGCAGCACCAATTTACTGTTCAGACTACTGATTATGATACTCCAGCTTATTTTGATACTGATGTTCAGATTATTTTGATACTGAAAGTATCAAAATAGAGTTCGTACTTAGCTATGTTTTAGTTTATTCAAAATCAAATATTAGTGCAATTGAAACAAAGTTATTTATAGATTTTAATTTCTTGCAACATCAACAAAATGTTGTTATGCAACATCAACAAATAACAAAAAAACGCAAAAAAAAGCGACATTTAAAACTTATATCGCATATAAAAGTTTTAATTGTTTCTTCTGCAAATTATTATTATTATTTTTTCATTTTTGCAACTGGAGATATATTTTTATAAAATCATGACTTGACCTTTGATGTAAAGGGGAAAAATATTTATGCTACTGAAAAAATAACTAAAACCAAATAAAAACAAATAAAAATACAGATGCGCATGCGCTTGAGAAATAAAACAGACGTATTTTTGCTTTAACTTTGCTTAGAAAAACTACATATTTTTTTTTATCTTCTAAATTTATTATATTTGTTGAATTTTTACTCTTAATAAAAGTTACTTGTGAATAAAAAATAAAATTTTCACTAAAAAAAAGCACATTAATAACTCCAGTTTTATTAAAAACTACTCATTTGGACTCAGACGCATGCAACAACAATCAAAATTCTCACGGAAAAAATGTTAAGAATTGAAATGGATAATACTGCTTTTTAAACTTGAATTAGAACAAATTGAATTACAACAAAGAGTATCAAATAACAACAACTACTTCACAAACGTATACGGCAAATCCAAAGACTTGGTTAAAGGTCGTAGCAAATCCTAAACCAACAGCAGCAATGGTTACTGAACAAAATAATAAAATGCAAGCAACTAAAGCAACTCGAGTAGTCAATTATGATCTCCCCAGCACAAAAAGTCACGTATGTGACAAAATTGCTGTATAGGGTATTAACGAGGCCATCAAATTCCACTGAACATGCCATTCTTCAATTTACAAGAAATATATCTGACTCATTTGAAAATTCTCAATTTAATTTAGGTGTTTTCATTGACTTGGCAAAAGCATTTGATAAGAATCTGCGTCTGGTTATTTTTTTTAGTCGAGACGAGACGATCCTAAAAGCCTTGTCCCAATTAGCGATAAAAAGCGAGACAATTTTCAATATTTAGTCGAAATCAGGAACGATACCGAGACGAGACGAGATGTCCCGGACAAAATAGGAGCTTCACAATTTCCCGGAATTTACATCTTTTGAACGGGACATAACAAGACATAACAAGACATACTAGTTAATCCTTTGTATAAAATTTAGAATTCTGCTGGGGGGCTTGGTCATTACAATTGTTTCGGCTACTTTATCGTAATTAAACTATTTACCGAGACTTAACAAGATAAATAAAAATTGAAATGAAAATTTGCATGTGTTTCATTTATTTTATTTGTAATGTTGTACTTTAATGCACATTAACTAAATTTTATTGGCAATAAATAAAAGTTTTTAATTACAAAATTTATCAAACAGTTCATTTACTTGTATCACTAGTTGAAGGTGCATCAGTTGGAGCTTTGGATGGTCCAGCAAAAGGAGCTAGAGCAGAACCCCTTGAACTGGTGATCAGTGGTGTAATACCTGGTACATGAGATGTTGTAGCAGTAGAGATTCTAGAGAAGGCCGTACTTGCTCGTGACATCGGCTGACTTGGCAGTCTTGGATTAAGCTAAATCGCAACCACATCATCAGATTCAACAACATTGGCTTGATCACTCACTTGAGACAACAAATCTGAAAGGAAATTTACAAAAATTTTTAAATTGAGCAAAATTTCAGTTTAAAAAAAGTTTAAAAGTTTAAACTTAAAACAAAAAACATAGAAACAATTAATGGAAGTGGCAAAATTTAAGATTTTACTAAAGGCAAAGATAAAGTTAAGATCTCTCTTTAGAACTTTTGTGAATGCCCTACCAGAATCTTTGTCATCTTCTGAGATCAGTTTCCAGTACTTGATTTTAACAAAGTCATAGTTCTGTTGGATATAGAGCAACTTTTCAATATTTTGCGGCTGAAACTTGGTCTTTTTGTGTGTGACTATGTTTCCTCCTGCAGAGAAGGCCCTCTCGGAAGTGGCTGAAGATGCTGGAATCGCCAGGTAACGCCGGGCTGCCTCAGTTAAAAGAGGTAAAATCATTTCATGTTTTTTTCCAAACCCAAGAACATTTTCCTGGGCCTCTTTCCTTGGCCAGGGATGCATATTCTTGTAGACATCCCATTCCTTGGCAATGTCGGACTTCTACAAAGTTGCTGTATGTTGAGAATGAAATTCAATCACGTCTTGAGCTAACGAATCTGTTTCCTCCACCAAGTTTGCAGTGGCCGTTGGTTGATCCATGATTTTGAGATGAAAAGAGATGCAACATCTGCTGGGTCAATGCCTGGCCTTGCTTTAATTACCAAAAAGGTTCTTTCATGTCAAAGACACTCTGCACATACATCTATGTAGAATTCCAGCGAGTGTTGTTGGCAGTGATGAACTTTTTGTAGACCAACTCTGTAACATTTTCCTTTGAATCGGTTCCCATGGCAAGTTGAATGTCCCTGTTCATAGTTGCAATAGCTTTGATTCTTTCATTCACCAAATGACTCTCGTGCGTCTTTTTTGCTAGCCTTTGAGCACGAGTGATTGCATGGTCTACTGTTGTGGTGGCATCGACAGTGTCCTTTATGGCCAAATTCAAGGTATGGTCCACACAAAGAAAAGAATCGTCAATAAAGGGGCACTTTGGAATTGCAGCTTTGACATTGGCAGCATTGCCATGAGTTACGACAACTGAAACAGTTCCTGACGCAGGTAGATCAGCAACAACCCTAATAAAAGTAACAAAAAATTACAGCAAACTGAAATGTCTAGTATTGTCACAGTATGGTAATTTATGTCTAATACAAACACCAAAATAACTAACTTTCCTTTGCACTGATTATAAACGGGCATAATGGCGAGATCAGGCATATCACCTTAACTGTTGAACACAATTAACTTAACTCATGTAAAAAAGTACATTTTGTAATTTAACTTACTTGTCGATCTTTTTTGCAATGTTGTCTACTGTGTGCCTCTCACTGAACGGACTGACAGAAACGACAAACTTGTTCAGGGTTCACTCCTTGTCAATGTAATGAACAGACAATGTTGGTATGGATCAAAGTTCCTTGAAGTCCAAATGTCCGTGCTCAGAGCCATTCCCGGACTTTGCAGTAGATTAGTTTCCAAAACTTTATCCACATTTAAGCCGTCTTGACATTGTCATACAACAAAGGCAGCTTGTACCTAGAATAAGTTGTGGCAGCCTTAATTTTCAGCATTGGATCTAAGTAGTGCATAAACTCCTTCAAAGGTCTTGCCTCAACAAAGCTGAATGGAAGATTCATCCTTGCCAGAAGTTTCATAATTTCCAAGTCACCTCAAAGTTGCTTTGGATTTCTGGATTTGTACTTCAGACACTGACTCAGTCTTGCCTGGCTTGACTTGCACTCAATAAGACAATCTGGTATGGAAAGTCGTCTTTTCTTAATGGAGCGGTTGAGAACTTGAGGAGATTTTTCGCCTGGAAAAAATCCTAAAATTTAAAAAGATATTGGATTTTTTTTAATCTTAAAAGTTTAAAAAAATCCAATATTTTTTTAAAATAAAATTGCTACAAGCAACGTCATTTTACACTTTTAACTCACCTCTTTGTGGCTCATTAGTCTCATCTTCATTATAGATACTTTCAAGTTCGTCCAAGGCCAAATCAAACCAAATCTCTCTTGTGGACAGCTTTATGTTTCTCCAGCTCTTTGAACTCAAGAGGATCGCACAAAGTAGGTGCTTACGCATGCCAGATGTGTTACCATCATTGACCTTGTAAATATTGCCACTAAGTTTGCACCGACCATTGGCCTGGCTTATACCACAGTCATCATGAATTTCGTCTGTTATTTGCTCCTCATAAAAATTCCAGATATGACCTTTGCTTCGTGGTATCTTGCAGACTGATAGACAATTTGACTTTGACTATACTCAGACAGCGCCGAATGTAAAAGTCTCACTAAAAATTTAAAGAATAAATTAAAATCCAGGAGCTATATGTTGACGTGCCCACTCTCCAAAGAGTACTAGTATAGCCTGCCATTTCCCGAAAAATGAAACTATGTTACGCGGGTCTTAAAAAGATAGGACAATTCAACTAACGACAGTTCAACTTTACTATACTAATTTAGTAATTCACTAATTTAACAAAACCATTTTTTTTTATTAAAATATGCATAACATTCAAAATTGGTATGTCTTATATTATTTGATGTCTCCGTTTTTCTTATATTATCAAAAAATATCAAAAATTTTTACCTGCTTTAGTGCACAAATGGTCCAAGAAAGACACATTAATGCTTTTAGCATTAAATTTCACTAATATATAAAAAGAGTTATAATATATAAGTTTAAACTTTTTGGTTATTGAAAAACTTTTGTAGTTGCTATTGTTGTGAATGATTTGCATTTTTTTAACAGCAAATTTATTCTGCCAGCCATACATCGCCAAGTCTGACCCTTAATGTTACTGCCAAGTTGTCTTGGCAGCCAAATGTAACCAAATCTACCCAACTGCCCATTAATAATCAAGGATTTAACTTGTTAATACTTAATCCACGCGTTCGGAATGGCTCGTTTGTCTCGAACCATTGTGGCATGTCTTGTTTTGTCACGTATTTTAACAGAATGTCTCGTATCGTTATGCCACGTCTTGAGTCGTTATGGCATGGTTATGGCATTAATATATATCATAGAGACAGATAGATATAAATATCTATGTCTCAATGATATATATTAACTAGATGTCTAACTTCAAAAAAAAATTCCGTAAGAAAAAGTGAAACAATTTTTTAAAATTTTTAAACCCGCTTTATTTAAACTGGACAGTTAATAAGTCTTTGTTTAGCTTTGTTTTTATGATTGCATCATTTCTGGCTGGCAAAACAATCTTGGTTGGCAAAACATTTTCTTCACTGCGAAAGCGCGAGTTAGATATCTAGTTAATATAATTGATCTGTCTCATAACGTTTCGTAATTATCCGGGACACAGTTTTTAAATTCCGAGAAAAAATTTATGTCCCGATTTATAACTTTATTCCGGGATAATCGTTTCCTTTGTCTCGTTATTTTTTTCCGGGAAATTTCTCGTCTCATTACGCTTTTCCCAGTTTATTTCGAGAAAACAATTCCGAGACGCAGACCCTTAGCTTTTGATACTATTGATCACAAAATTCTTTTTAAAAAGCTAGAGTGATACGGAATTACTGGAAATATATTTATTTGGCTAAAAAGTTACTTAAATAATTGGAAACAATTTGTTTATGCGGATGATAACGTATCATCTAATTTGTTAAATAATTCATGTGGAGTTCTTCAAGGATCCATTATAAGGCCCCTTCTATTTCTAATATTTATTAATGATCTACCAAAAGCTTCTAACCTAATGACAATTATGTTTGCTGATGATTCTAACTTATTTCTTTCTCATAAAAACATTTTTACACTTTTTAGCAACATGAACATTGAACTAGTCAAAATTTCCGAATGGTTTAGATTAAACAAATCATTAAATATTGACAAAACTAAATGGATTTTTTTTCATCTTTATGGTAAAAAGCACCAGCTGTCTAGCAACTTACTCTTTCTTTTTATCGATAACATAATTATTAAAAGAGTTCTAGTGACAAGGTTCTTAGGTGTATATATCGATGAAAATTTTAATTGGAAAAGCCACATTGCTAACTTGTGCAATAAAATTTCAAAGAGTTTAAGCATTTTATACAAAAAAAGAAACGTTCTTGACAAACGTACCTTAATTCAGTTATATTATTCGTTAATTCATTGCCATATTAACTACGCAAACATTGCTTGGGGTAGCACTTATAAAAGTAAACTTAAACCTATTTATCGGCAACAGAAGCATGTAGCACGCCTTATAAATTTCAAGGAGCGTTTTGCTAACGCCAAGCCTCTTTTATATGATATGAAAGCACTCAATATATATATGGGTTAAATGTTTTTAATATACTTTGTTTTATGTATAAATGCAAGACCCACCTATCACCCGTTTCTTTTCGTAACTTGTATTTACAAAGAGATAGAAATAAATATATTTTAAGGAACGATAATTTAATTCGACAACCATTTTCTCAAACAAATTTTGGAAAATTTTTTATTTGATTTCGCGGACCATTTTTATGGAATAGTATAGTTCTAAATACTTCGAAAGATTTTTCTCAAGAATGTAATTTTGATTCTTTTAAACAAAATGTTAAAAAACTCATTTTTTTAATTGAAAATATACTAATCTACTTTCAAATTTTTGAAAATCCCTTATCTATATTAGTATATGTATATATTTAATGTATATTCTTTTTTATTTTTTTATTTTTTGTTTGTTTTTTTACCCACAAGCAATCATTTAACATGTTTTAGTTTTTAAGTTTTAGAACTCTTCTATTATAATATTGCACGTTTATTATTATTTTTATTTATAATATTATATTACGAACTTTATATACTTTTATTATTAAATTTAATTTTGTAATAAAAAAATTGAACAAAAATAAACAAATAACATTAATAAAAACATTGAAAAAAAAAATAATAATAATAATGATAATAAAGAAAAAGTAAAAATACAAAAATATTAAAATAAATATATAAATAAGAAAAAAAAAAAATAATAATAATGAATGTATGCGTTTCTGCCAATATATGTATGTTGGCTACGTTTGGAGGTGAACCATCCTTTGGTAGTGGTTTGGCGTTTTGTCTTCAGAAGCGTAAACGTTAATTTATATATTTGGCAGTGGCTTAGTGTTTTTTTGTTGTCATAAGGGTAAACGGAAGTTTGGTAATTTAGCTTGAGACAGCGATAACCATCATATGGCTATCTAGGTCCTTTTGCACAGGTTTTTGAACAATCTGGAAATGCATTATATTCAGTCTGGAAATAAAATTATATTGATTATATTCAGTTATATATAGTGAATAATAAATATGGAGAAAATTAAGATTCAGTGAATATTTTCGACAAATTAGATTCAGTGCGCGAAAGTGATTTAACTACTTGGTTTATCTATTATGGACATCATTGTTCGCATAAGTCAGCAGCTCGGAAGACATAGCAATTTGATTGATGCAAGCCGTAAACACCATAACAAAATGAAATAACAATTAAAAAATAAAAACTTTTAAAAAAAACGTTCTAATATTTTCAATAGCGGTTTTTCTGTGACAAGACCTGATAGTCTTCTTTGAGTACCCGCGTTCTTTATATTTATTTTTATTATTTATTTTTTAACGATATCTTGACTTGTTGACTTTTTTTTTTTTATATATATTTTCGTATCTGTACCATAAATATTGAAATAAAGAACAAAAAAAAAAAAAAAAAAAAAGTTAAAATAGTTTTAACAGCAAAATGTTACTTAACAAATATGGTAAATATAATGAAATAAATACATTTATAAATAACATAAAGTGGCAAGCTAAGTTTATGGATTGCAATGTTAAAGAATGTTATTACATATAACCTCTAAAATGTAAAAATGCTGCACACATCAAGGAGTATACAAATGTCAAAAAAGAGGTAAAGAAAAATAGCAAATAAACATTACACGTCTATGAGTCAAAGCTAGCTAACGACAAGCACAATCCAAAAAGACTATTTGCATATAATAATAGTAAACGGCCAGTGATCAATCAAATATCGGTCTTAAACTCAGATTCAAATCAAATGAACATCAATGGAATAACAAAAGCAAATATTCTTAACATCCAATTTTGATCAGTTTTTACAACGAAACCTGATTCAGCCACTAAAAGCTTTTGCATCCAAAACAAATGCTTTAACTTTGAATATAACGATTGATCAATTTATTGTTCTCAAATACCTAAAACCGCTTAATGGAAATAAGTTAATGGACAATAACAACATTAGTCCGTTAGTTTTAAAAGCTTGTCCATGTCAATGTCAGCTCCACTAACTTAGATTTTTCAACTTTTAATAAAATCTGGCAAGGTTCTATCAACTTAGCTCAGAGCTAATGTTACACCTATTTATGAAAAAGGCAGCAGAACAGATCCAGCCAATTACAGGCCAATATCACTCTGTTCCATGCAAACTAATGGAAATAAAAGTTAGACATAATCGATTACTTCGTTAAAAAAAAGTTAGACATAATCGATTATTTATTTATTCTTGACTTTGCAAAGGCATTTGATAAAATTTTACATGTCAGACAGTTCCTGATATTTATATTTTGAAAGTAAAGAAACTGTATTTTTTTATGACTTAAATAATATTGTCTTGTTTTATTTGTTTATATTTTCTGAGGTGGGACTACTTGAGCTAAAACTTCTTTCGTAACTTTTTTTTTTTTTTTTTGCTGTGGGACCTTGTATCGATCCTTCGATATACTCATCTGAAATTAAAAAACAACTTCTCAATTGAACTATTTAGTTAAAATAAATCAGTGAACAAACTTTTGTTATAGGTTACCTTGTGTCTCTGTAGAGTTATTTTTCTCTCCGCCATTTTTATCAACTGAATTTCTAAATTCTTTTTCAACTAATAGTTTATACAAAGATAAATGAGTTATTTTCAAGTGATATCTTATATTGGATGTTAATCCATTAGCAAGTTTTTAAACCGTTTGGCACTTTTTAAAAATTACATACAAAAAACAACTACTTCATTATCTTTATTAGTTCTATTTCAAAATAATCCCAATCAACAGAACATGTTTTTGGCATTTTACATACAATAAAGAAACTAATATATAAATGTCATAAACACCTTTACAATACAGATAATATGCTTTACTTATTATAATAAAAAAAGGATAATTAGAATATAGAATGAATTTTTGAAAAAGTCAACTAACTGATATTTATCAGCGAAACAAAAAAATTTAATAAAAAAACTTGTTTAAATTTAAATTTATATTATAACTTTAAAATTTGTTATAAGTTTAACAAATCTACAAAAATGTTTTAAATTTTTGATTAAAGCTGAACAAAAGTCATTTAAAAAAATTTATATTAATAAATTCTTAATTTTTTTAGCGACATTTCTTGTAGTACGTAAAGTTATAATAAGTTATAAAAACATGAAAAATAGCATCGTACTAACTAATTTTTCTTTGATGTGATATTTTGGTCTATTTTGTATAGCCTGTCATCGAACGTAAAATGCCAATTTAAAACCGTTACAAAATAAAACATTAAAAATCAAAAAGAAGTCATTGCAAAGACAACGTCAATGAAAATTGTTTTGTTTTTTTATGATTTTCTTAAATAGTGGTCTCCAACTATTTAAAGCAACTTTTACCCCGTTATCCCTGTTAAGTAGAATAGGGAATTGTTTAAACTCCTAAGATGTTTGCGCATAGTGATAGTTGTCATTTATAGATAACATTTTTGGGTGAAGTCAGTTGAACATCCTTTTTTCAAAAACAAATAATAATAAAATCTATATCAAAAAAGTCTATAAAAATAATTAAATCAGGAGTTTTAAACCTCACACAAATTCAAATAGACGTTCCCGCGAATGAACTTTTAAATTTGGGTCCTAATTTTGCACCTTCTTATAAAAAATTGCCGTTTATGGAGATATTAACCCCTATTGAGTCATTTCGTCAGCCGAGAACCAAGAAGCTGTATGTCCACATTTTGAGTTTTTTCTTTTTTTCACAAAAATTGGATATTTTTTCACAAAAAATGAATATTGGTTCTCGGCTGACGATTTGTCTTGAATTTAGCGAAACAAAATAAAAAAGCTAACGCAGAGAACATACGTTAAAATGTTAGTAAAATTTTGACAAAATCACTAAAACATAATCTGCCAGACAACCAAACAAGAGAACAACAATTAGCGTTAAATAATTTAAAAAAGATAAGAGATGTGTTAAATATTTATCCATTTGATAAAGGATCTGAATAATTTCTCGATAAAGAGAAACTCGATAAAGACGTTAATAACTCAATAATATTAAACTATAATCCTACCCAGACCCAACCCTACTTATGATAAAGTACGACTTAACGGCGTTTTAAAAGCTCACAAGCCAGAAAAAAATTATCCAATGCGACCAGTAGCTACTACCATCGGCACTCTTGCGTATGGAACCTCAGAAAAATGTGCTTGTTGAATTCTAGGTCATTTGTCAACGAAGCAAAATGTGTTAGTCTAAATGAAATTCAATTATCTTATTATCTAATAGCTTTGTATACATCAATAACAATTAATAAAGCCATACCCATGACAATTGATTATCTTAACAATAATATAAGTGATCTTAAAACAAGATTCAAATTAACAGTAACTGACATTCACCATTTAATAATAATAATTAATAAGTCTTCACCAATGCTATTTTTTCTATATTAGAACCATACCTAACTCAGGTTCAATTGGATTATCACGGATGGTGTTATTGCAGAGGCATTCTTTCAAATATTGGAAACAAGAGCTCTACATTTTGCGGAAATCAACAATTTGTAAAGTTGACGTCAATAATTTTTTATTTTTTTAATTCTATTACTCCCAAAACAAAAAATTAGGTTGCGTTTCTAGCGTAGTTTCTTCACATAATGTGAAAGAAGATTTTAAAGATCTTGTAAAAAATTCAAATAATAACGATTTCTTTATCATAATAAGAATTTCTGAAAACATCGAACATAACGTTCTGAAAGTTTTGAAACCCACTTATTATTCTTAACGTTAACTGCAATGTTTTCCTTTACATAAATCAGAACTCCTCCGACTCGTTTGTTAGGTAGTTTCTTCAACAATTTTTCTTAAAACCTGGAAGATGGAAAACATAATTATCTGAAAGGTCATTCAAAGAAATCCAAGTTTCAGTTTATGCAAATTACATATCAAAGGTTTAAAATTCTTCTTAAAAAGGTATTTTATTTTTCGAAAAAACAAACAAACACATTTTTATTAACATTACCAGTAGACATGTTAGTTTTTCTCAACAGTATTTGGGACTTGTGAATAAGAAAACTTAAAACAAAATAAAGTTTTGGTATAAGTAAAGAAGAAGAACTTTAAACCAATAACAGCACTAAAATCCAAGTCCCGATTACAGTTGAGAAAAACTAACATATCGACTTTTAGTGTTAATGAAAATTTGGGAAAAACTACCCATTTAATTTATATGGTTTTTTTTCCCGGCACAACTTTTATATAAAGTTTATTTTTCACCGGTAACCGCCCATTCGTTTGACGGGTACATGGGCAAGCATTATTACGATTTTCGACAGTCTTATCTTGGACTTATTTAATATCTTATTAATACATTACATGTCTAGAATGTTCAGAACCATTAAATAATTGTTAAACAGGCCTAGGTTTATATGTTTTTTTGTGTTAGATTACAAATTTGTTACCAATTGATTTAGATATAAATTAAATTAAATCTAAATCAATTTTTGAATTGTTATATTTTTTTTAGATTTACAATGGACAAACCAAACTTTCGCAAGTCGTTGTATGAAGCATATATAAAGGCATTTCCCAACAAGCGTAAGCAAGACTGTCAAAGAGAGGTTACTGAAATTTGGAATAAATTGAAAAAAGAGGACGATTTGCCAAAAAAAAATAGATTTGTTGTTGAATAGTTATTCCGCCTTAGCACAGAAAAATAAGGCAACATTGTTGACCTTTTGGGCAGGCCATTCAATGAAGACTGGAAGTGTCCTTCCTAAAAAAGTAGCAACAAATCTAAAAATGTTACAAGTTGTGAAACAACAAACACAAAACATTCTACAAGACCACATAGAAATTGATTTTGAAGCTGGTCCATCTAGTATTACTTGTAATGAAAAATCTGTAAAAAACAAAGCAAAAACATAAGATGAATTACAGAGTCAGAGAAGCATCTTCAAGAGCGATTTGATTGGCTTGTATAAACGAAAAGAATGTGGTGTTATAAAAGTTGATGAGCTTAAAAAAAAACTCAAAAGAAAAAAATAAGAACAAGAAAAGCAAAAGATATTTCGAAAAAAGAAAAAAGAAACTTTAGCGGAAATTTGTGCTAGAAATCCTGACATCAGCAGTAAATTAAAGATCCGACAGACAGCTGGGCGACCAACAGTTGAAGAAGATCAGCCGCTACTTTTAAAAGCCATTGTTGACATTGCATTTTATGGGTCTGCTGCTCATGGAAAAAGACAAAGCGATGTGTATCGTAGTGTTATAAATCTTAATGAATTGACAGAACAATTAAAAATTAACGGTTTTCAAATAAGTAGAAGTGCTGTTTATACTCGGCTCCTGCCAAAACGAAGTTTATCATCGGAAGGCAAAAGCCATGTAACAACTGTACCAGTGAAATTAATTCGAGCAAAATGATTTACACTCAAAACACATTGATGGTCGATTTTGTACAGCTACTTTGAATCACCTAGAGGAAGTAGCTTCTTTGTTGGGACCTAAAGAAGTATGCTTCATCATTCAAGATGCAATGCCAGAGTTTTCAAACCGATTCTTATTATGTCTGTGGATGGTGGACCTAATGAAAATCCAAGGTATCAAAAAGTTTTTGATGTTGCTGTCCATCATTTTGTAAAGCAAAACATTGATGCAATGTTTGTAGCAACAAATGCGTCTAGTAGAAGTGCGTTTAATCGAGTAGAAAGACGAATTGCTTCTCTTAGTCGAGAACTGTCCGGACTAATTTTGTCGCATGAACAATTTGGAAGTCACCTTGACACACAAGGTAGAACAGTTGACGAAGAATTGGAAAAATTAAACTTCAAATATGCTGGGCAAACATTGTCAGAAAAATGGAAGCAAGTAAGTATAGATAATTTTTCAACAGTGCCAGGGTATATTGTGCCTGAAAAGTCTGAGCTTGAAGTTGAAAATTTAATAATCAAAGATCAAGTCTGGTTCCAAATATAATATAAAAAATAATAAGCACACACGCATAGAGCATACTTAATCTAAGTAAACATTTAAAAATCATACTTTAATGATAATAATAAAAAATAAACAAACAAGAAGTTAATGATCATCGTTGTAGTAATCATAATTAAAAAAAAAAGAGTTTATTTTAAATATCAAGTGAAAACCATGTCAATATGTTATAACAAAATTGTTCTCAGAATTTTTTTAAATTTATATTTCAGTATTCAACACATTGTCACACAACGACTTCTTCATAAGATTCATGCCTATGATATTATAAGCTAGCTAGCTGGATCACAGGTTGGCTAGCTAATAGACATCCGAGTGGATTAGGTTGACAAGTGGCGTCAATCAGGGATCAGTTCTTGCATCACTGCTATTTGTGTTCTTTATCAATAACTTATTAGACTGCAATTAAAGCTATAACAAATTATACGGCGATGATGGCAAGATTATATGAGTTATTGATGTCAACCAATTTTCCTCTGGTTATAAAATATTGCAAGCGCTTTAAATTAGTTGCACAGCTGTTTTATGAATTTTAACTTTGGGGGCTGTCCATTAATTACGTCAATAAATTTTTGACAATTTTTACCTCCCCCCTCCCCCTTGTCAACAACGTGTCAAATTTTCAAAGAACCCCCTATAAAACTACTTCAACATTTAATTAACCCCCCCCCCCCTCCTTAAGAAAAAAAGTTTATTTTAAGATGTAGTTACATTAGTAGTTTACAACTTTAAGAAAAATTTCTTTAATTTTCTAACATATTTTTACAAATAAACCCAAATCTTAAATCGTAGCTTTTACATCTTCCCATGGAGATGCCAAATGCTCCTCAATTGTTATTATTGGCATAGGGTCTGGTTGAATAACTTCTTGGGGAACCAAAACACCAGACAACTCAACATTTTCTTCATCTAGCCCATTCTACACTTAGCATTTTTCCATAAGAAATAACTGCCATGATTTCTCTCTGATTAAATCTATTAGCAATAATTTTAAAATACGAGCTTCTAATCGGTTGGCAACAAGTTAAATCACAGCTTTTGATAACTTGTAGAAAATAGTGACTTGTTTTTACATGGATTTGGTTGAAGTCACTATTTTCTACAAGTTATCAAAAGCTGTGATTTAACTTGTTGCCAACCGATTAGAAGCTCGTATTTTAAAATTATTGCTAATAGATTTATCCCCCCACCAATTCAAGTCTGTCAAACTAATGAGGGTCTTAAAGCACCAGATATATCTAATATAAACTTACATAAATTTCCACCTCTTTTCTGTAGTCAGTCTATTAAAGTTGAAATTATACTACCTCAATCAGCAAAAGCTTTCAAAATTCTTCCATATGATATTTATTGTCTATATATTCAGTTGTCATTGTTTGAACGGATCTGTAAAATCTGTCACGTTTATATTGCTTCGCAAGCAATATTAAAGAAGCACATTCAACAACACCAAAAAATGTATATCTAGGTCCAGTCAAATACTACATGCACCCCAACAACAAAGAATTTGTCTAATGCGAGTGGCAGCCAAAAGACAGAGAGAAATCATGGCAGTTATTTCTTATGGAAAAATGCTAAGTGTAGAATGGGCTAGATGAAGAAAATGTTGAGTTGTCTGGTGTTTTGGTTCCCCAAGAAGTTATTCAACCAGACCCTATGCCAATAATAACAATTGAGGAGCATTTGGCATCTCCATGGGAAGATGTAAAAGCTACGATTTAAGATTTGGGTTTATTTATAAAAATATGTTAGAAAATTAAAGAAATTTTTCTTAAAGTTGTAAACTACTAATGTAACTACATCTTAAAATAAACTTTTTTTCTTAAGGAGGGGGGGGGGGGGGTTAATTAAATGTTGAAGTAGTTTTATAGGGGGTTCTTTGAAAATTTGACACGTTGTTGACAAGGGGGAGGGGGGAGGTAAAAATTGTCAAAAATTTATTGACGTAATTAATGGACAGCCCCCAAAGTTAAAATTCATAAAACAGCTGTGCAACTAATTTAAAGCGCTTGCAATATTTTATAACCAGAGGAAAATTGGTTGACATCAATAACTCATATAATCTTGCCATCATCGCCGTATAATTTGTTATAGCTTTAATTGCAGTCTAATAAGTTATTGATAAAGAACACAAATAGCAGTGATGCAAGAACTGATCCCTGATTGACGCCACTTGTCAACCTAATCCACTCGGATGTCTATTAGCTAGCCAACCTGTGATCCAGCTAGCTAGCTTATAATATCATAGGCATGAATCTTATGAAGAAGTCGTTGTGTGACAATGTGTTGAATACTGAAATATAAATTTAAAAAAATTCTGAGAACAATTTTGTTATAACATATTGACATGGTTTTCACTTGATATTTAAAATAAACTCTTTTTTTTTTAATTATGATTACTACAACGATGATCATTAACTTCTTGTTTGTTTATTTTTTATTATTATCATTAAAGTATGATTTTTAAATGTTTACTTAGATTAAGTATGCTCTATGCGTGTGTGCTTATTATTTTTTATATTATATTTAAAAACTGGTGTCACTCCTTTGATCAGAAGTCTGTTTGAGTGACACCATCCTTATCAACCATTTAGTTATTGTTTTTTTTACATATAATTTATAACAATAACTTTAATTAACTCATTTTTTTATATTTTATATTATTATTATCATTATTATTGTTATTACTATTATTATTAAGTTATGATTATCATAATATTATTTTATGATTTAAAAAGGAGAATAAACATCTAGTTGTTGTTGTTGCTTTGGCAAAGTTGTTGAAAAGTTATTCAACAAGGTGTACGCGGTAGACTGCTTCCATTAAAATGTTACGGGATTCAATAAGATTTATAAGGCAGCCTTTGTGATGTACAAACCCATGTTGAAACTTTTATACTAGATTGTGGACAATTGTGTTTTATAATCCTATCTATAATAATTCACTTTGTCACTTTGCGTGGTATACGTGAGAGATAAATGCTTGTAAAAATGACTTTGTCAAGTTAAATGCCACGCCTCCCCTCAAAAAAGTTAACAAAGTCTTGACTTTGTTTCCTTTTTTTCAGTCCATGGTTGCCTTTTTGTCTGTTTTTTGATCTAAATAGAATGCAACATCTATTTCAAACATCAAACTATAGAAATAGAATGCAACATCGTCATTTTTCTTTTAAGCAGATAGAAGCCTGGATTTCCTGATTTCCTGTATGGCATCAGATGATCCAATATCAAAAAGACTATCCAACTTGCCTAAAAAGTTGACACGTATTCTGTCAGCATCATTTTTGCGATTCTTGTCTTTCAACAAGCAGTTCTACTCATTCCAAAGACACAAGATTTAACACCAACTTTTATCTTGTCTATATATATATATATATATATATATATATATATATATATATATATATATATATATATATATATATATATATATATATATATATAAATATATATATATATATATATATATATATTTACTTAGGTCGTTAGGAAAGTTTGTAGAACTCCCTTATAAAAAAAAAAAAAGAGTTTTTTTTTAATTTTATTTTATTAAATGTTCAAAATAATGTCCATCATTTATCTATACAAATTTGCATCCTTTCGAGCCATTTGTCTATCGGTTTTTTATACTTTTCTTTGGGTTTGTTTTGAAGTAGCTTTGTTATGCGACTTTTTTGACTTTCGACGTCAGTATCCTCATCAATATTTTTTTTATCAAGTCGAATAGCCAATAATCGGATGGAGCCAAGTCTGGTGAGTATGGTGGGTGGCGAATTATTGTAATTCCAGCTTGGTTTAGACAATTTGTGACGGTTTGAGTCACATGGGGTCGAGTGCTAGCATGGAGAAATTTGAAATTTTGAGTGCCTGTTTTTGGTCTATGCTTATTGATTTCGCATATAAGAGGTTTCAAACAATTTTTTATATAATATTCGCTAGTAATGGTGTCTCTCTTTTCAACATAACCCAAATGAACAACACCTGTTGTTTTGAAGAAGATGTTGAACATGTTTTTGGCTGAAACCTGTCGCATCTTACTATAGTTCTTGGACTTTCACCTTCACCGACCCAACTAGCGTTAGCCGACTTGTGTCCAACTTGTCTCAAATAAAACCACGACTTATCCCCTGTAATAATATCACATAGTCTCCATAGGCCGTTTCTGAAAAGGGCTAAATTTTCCTTACATGCCTCAACTCTATTCTTGCAATTTTGATCGGTTAACTCGTGGTGTATCCAACGTGATGTTAATTTTCTTTTTTTAAGTGCGTTGTGAATAATTTTGCTGATAGTAAAACGATTAATCGATGTCAGGGCTTCATTTACATCATGTGTTGCATGCAGATTTTTTTCAATAATGGTTCGCACACGTTCAATTATCTCAGCTATATACGTGGTTTGATGGTGCCCTGAGAGAGGATCATCTTTAAGATTCTCTCTCTACCATCTTTAAATAAAGTAGCCCACTTGGCAACAGTACTATATTTTGGAGCTTGGTCCCTATAAACTAAAACCAATTCATCGGCTATGGCTTGTGCTAAAACTCCAAGTAGAGCACGGGTTTGAATAAATGCTCGATATTCAAATTTTTCCATTTTTAAAGTTTTTCTTTTAAACGTATATAATAAAATTTAAATAACTTTTTAATAAAAATTCAAAATATTTCAATAAGTACTTAAAATGTTCATAATTAAACACAGTTTAAAATGATATATAAATATTTAATTATTTCCTATCTCATTGTATCTTTATAGATGAAGTTCTATGAACTTTTCTAACGACCTAAGTACATATATATATATATACATATATATATATATATATATATATATATATATATATATATATATATATATATATATATATATATATATATATATATATATATATATATATATATATATATATATATATGTATATGTATTATATTAAAGGTACATATTAAATTGTGTCAATATCATAATAATAATTTGCTTGTTTATGAAATTTGTAATCAATGCAAAAATTTGCTACGGCTTTATAAAGGAAATTGAGGCTTTTCTTTAGGGGCTTTGAAGCTCGTAAACGACCGTGAAAGCGTAGTCATAAGAAATAGAATCACTTTTTTTGTGACCAGTGTAGGACTGGCACTTAGGGGTCCAGGAGCGAGACATATTTAGGGCTTTTATGGCGGCAAAAAATTGAACAAAAACAAATTTGACCTTAATTACATAGCTCTTTTGGTAAAGAAGATCAAATTGAGCTTTAATTTTAGTATACATTTTAATCGTAGAAATAACTACCATAATTATTGTATTGTCTTTGCAAAACTAATGCATGTTAGCAATAAGTAATTATTATAAATTTATGTTTATATTTGTATGTTTTAGTTGTATACCTTGATTTATAGTGAGGCTCAGGATCTTGAGGGCTGGCAGGGGCCAGGGGTAAAGAGAAATCCCTAATCCCTCCATCTAGGCCAGTGCGACCATGATAATCACGATAGTCATTATCAATGGCTATTGTGAAAGTAAACAATATTTTAAAAAATATATAATTTATAAACCCTACTTTCTCATGCCTCTCGCTTCTATTTACTTTATTTTATTTAATTACTATTTATTTTAAACTTTATTGATCTCAAAAATTTTACTAATGGAAGCTAATTCCACGAAAATCAGGCAGGTAAATTCCACTGGTTTTGGCAATTATTAATTATTTTTATTTAAACATAAATATTTTTACATTGTTGTTTAAAACAACGAATAATAGATTACTATTAATTTATACATAAGAAAATTATAAACAGTTTTGAAATAAAAAATTAAATAAAAAGGTGAGGAAGGGGGGAGAAAACCCTTGTCTTTGTTCGGCCCTGGATATAGCTGCAATTATGTTTTTACCTCTTTTTAAATAATTACATAAACCAAACGTAAATAAATTGTTTACTTATTTAAATTTACATTAAAAAAGTGTAAATTTTTTATAATTTGTTTCTTTTTTCTAGTTTTGTTTGATTTGATACAAAAATGACCCGATTAAAAAAAATGTTTCTTTTAGTGAAAAATAAGTCCTAAACAGTAAGCTTTGTTTACTTTTTATTTATTGATACAAGATCCTCGTGACTACGGTGTGGAAATTATTAGTTATTGTAATAAAATGTTACTGCAGCACATGCACACAATTCTAAATTATGCACAATTGTAAATTGATTTTAAAATTAAAAAAAATCTTAGAATCGTTTACTTGTTAAGTAAAGATATTTAAACTACAAACCAGTATTACAATATATATATATATATATATATATATATATATATATATATATATATATATATATATATATATATATATATATATATATATATATATAAACTGTTATAAATCTCATTTGAGACAAAGATACACTAAGTTATTTCATATTACTGTGTATATAAAAATGTTTCATGATGTGGATATTATAAAAGTTTGTATATATATTTGTATTTTATATTCTTTTTTAGTCAAGTAATTAGTATTTGTATTATAAATTTTTGATTTTGTTTACAATGATGGGACAGGTAAAGAAGATGTATGCAACTACATGTACAATGCGATTTTGGAACTTGTTTAAAAAAGTGGTCCTTACTAGTATAAGTAGCCCAAATATAAGTGTTAAGTCAGGAGTAAGAAAATGTTTAGTATAATAAAAAAAGGAACTAAAGTTGCTAACTTTGCAATCATATTAAGTACAAAAAAATAATGCCCTATCTATACATGTAACAATGTTTAATGACATAATGCTTAATGACATAATAAACAAAATTATTGGACCAAAACATAAATGTGGATAAAGTTTTGGACAAATATAAAGTTTTGGACAAATATAAAGTTTTGGACAAACATAAATCTAAGAAAAACTTATTGTTGAATAAATATATTGTTAATGACCTTTATCAGAGTCTGCAATAAAATACATAAACTTATATTGTTACATGTATAGATAGAACATTGTTTTTTTGTACTTAATTTTTTTTGTGAATAAATATATTGTTAATGACCTTTATCAGAGTTTACAATAAAATACATAAACAACGAATGTGAATCACAAATTTAACTGAGTAAGAGTTAAATTTGTGATTCACATTGAAATACGTTTATGTATTTTATTGTAAACTCTGATAAAGGTCATTAACAATATATTTATTCACAAAAAAAATTAAGTAAAAAAAAGTAATGTCCTATCTATACATGTAACAATGTAAGTTTATGTATTTTATTGCAGACTCTGATAAAGATCATTAACAATATATTTATTCAACAATAAGTTTTTCTTAGATTTATATTTATCCAAAACTTTATCCACATTTATGTTTTGGTCCAATAATTTTGTTTATTATGTCATTAAGCTCATATTGTTGCATATTATTACTTACTTTAAAATGTTAAGAATTTAAAGTTGTATTATTAAACTTTTAGAGTAAATTAATAATTTTTTTAGTTCTAAATTATGTGACTGTTTGATATAAAAAAAAGACTTTTTTTTTTAAAGATAGCAAAAAGCTATCAGATCTTATCAATATCTAAAAACATTTTTTGCAAAAGCAGTTGACTAATCTCAATAACAAAACATTCAACACTTTAAAAACTGTTTTTTTTTAGATTTTTTTCTTAAGATTTAAGAGTATTATTGTAAAAAATGAATATATTGCTTTACATAAAAACTTCATTTAAATAGAACTCTTATACAAGACAGGCTATGTATTTTTCATTTGTAATCATTAAAAGCTTGCAGAAAAAATAGAACTGAACCATCCACTATCTGTATTTTATTATGTAAAGTCAAGCAAAAGCAGTTCTGACTCCGCAACCACCAAGCCAAAAGGAAAATAATTACCAATATTTGGAAGAATTGTGCCTGAAATAGAGTAATTTGTGCAAGTGGATAACATTTCATTCATTGAAAATCTGTGTAAAAAAATTTCTTAAACATTTTTAATATTATCATATGTATAGAAAAACTGTTTACATCTTCAACCTGTTTATCCATCAGATAACTTGGGTGGTTCATAGTTTATTTTAAAAATAAGAAATTATATTGATAACTATTGCCATAGTGTTAATCATAAAATCTTTTTCTTGCAATCGTATAAATATAATTGACTGCATTAGTTGTCTCCATGCTGTAATACACTATTTGAAATCTTAAACCATTGACCCAAAGAAAAGTATTATTATTGAAAAGATGTTAAGCACCATTTCCTAAGTGTTTATATGGTTGCCATTAAGATTGAATATTTTTTATTGTTAAAAAATGCTTTACTCTTAAATACACGATGGCCCATATGAACTACATGTACATCAATGATTACAAAATTGGCATAAGTAAGAAATGTTGGAGATGATTTTTTAAAAATTATTTTTACAAATATTCTATTTCTCAAGACAGGTTTTTGTAGCAATTGATGAATTATATAATAAACCACAGTTAATATATCAAAAAGGTAATGTTTTTGGCAAGTCTGTTAACTCACTGAATGAATTATAAAGCTAATTTAAATACTCATTCATTCATTCAAAATATGAAACAAAAAATTTTTAAATCTATTTTTATCAATTTTTCTAAATTTGTTTATATTAAAGAACTTAAATTACTTTGTAAATAACATTTCATGTTTAGTTTTTTAGTCAACATGGAATAACATCTTAAACATATGGTACCTATTTTTTTACATTTTATTTATAAATTATTGGTTAAACTTCACATTTTAATAAGAAACATGATCAGATAAAAATCCTGAATCAGAGAATGAATGTAAATTTTATTATTCTTTGAAAATAACATTTAAATTATTAATGAAAGTAGTACCTTTGTATTTTTGCTTTAATATGGTTTAAAATATTTAAAAATGAAGACTTAAATGATAAAAACATGGAATATTTTTTAGTTATTTTTTTGGTTGTAATATTTATTTCTATGTATGCAGGTTATATAGTATTTGATAATGGATACGATAATGAATGGGCTAACATTTTTGTATAAAACATGCAATCGTAAGAAAAGCTTGTTGTCTGCATCTAGTCAAGACACAACACTAAAACGATGTCTATCGATATTTGACTTAACTTTGATGGGAATAGGATCAACACTTGGATCTGGAATTTATATCTTGACTGGAGATGTTGCAAAAAATAAAACTGGTCCTGCAATTGTTTTATCATTTTTTATTGCTGGATTTGCCTCTGTTCTTTCAGGCTTATGTTATGCTGAGTTTGCAGCAAGAATACCTAAAGCTGGTTCTGCATATGTGTATTGTTATGTAACAATGGGAGAGTTTTGTGCTTTTGTCATTGGTTGGAACATGTTACTTGAATATATTATTGGTGCTGCTGTTGTAGCAAGAGGATTAGTTGATTATGTTGATTCTTTAACTGGAGGTTGGATTAAAAATGAGACAATATCAATTACTGGGGAAATAAAGGTTCCTGGAATAAGTTCTTACATAGACTTTGTTTCTTTTGCCATAATAATTTTATTTACAATATTTATATCATGTGGTATGAAGAACTCTGCTAGATTAAATAATTTCTGTGTCTCCATAAATATATTAACAATTACTTGTGTTATACTTGTTGGAGTATTTTATGCTAAAGGACATAATTGGAAAAATTTTGCACCATATGGAGTTCCGGGTATTATTGCTGGAGCATCTACATGTTTTTTTTCATTTATTGGGTTTGATGTCATTGCAACTGTATCAGAAGAGGCTAGGAACCCAGCAAAGGCAATTCCAATCAGTATGATTGGAACTATAAGTAATTATTTTACATTTTTATATTTAAATTTTGTTAATTTTTTGTTTAGTTTTTATTAAACCTAAGTAACCAAATTTAATATTATATAACAAAACACACCAATCCATTGGTAATTGTTCATTATCAATAATCATATAATGTAAAGTATAAAAGTAGGTTTTTCAGAAACTTTAAATTATATTCAAACCACTTGATTAAAAATAAAATTTTAAAGAGTTTTGAAGTGTAAAAAAAAAATAAACTTAATAAGCATAAACAATCTATATGCCCAACAATAATATAACATGTTGAAACATGTTAAATTATTGTTTGGCACTCAAATTTCTTACTATTGCAGGCAACATACACTCAATACTTAATACCTTCCAAACATTTATAGTCTGTAGACATAAAAACTTTCTTCACAAAATTATATTTAGACTACTAATCAACATTTTAATAAAAATGAAAATAAAAATGATAGGGTTCCATAATTTCCATAAAACTTATTTAATAAAAATTATTCATAAAAAGTAGTGTTATAAAATCTCTTGTGACCATGTGAAACCAATGGAAATTCTCTGTCAAATTTTCAAAATGGCATATCCTTATTATGCCTCAAAAGACTAAAACCATATTTTATATTAAGTCTAACACCTTATTTTTTAGGTCAGGCAACTCCAGGAATTAGTGTAAGCAACCCATAGTAAGAGAACATATATATATAGTTGCAGAAAAAAAAGAAAATTAAATGTTTTTTAATAACCAAAAAAAGGCAAACTTAATTGAATTAAATCTTTTCTTTTTTTTTAATGCAGATTTAAAAAATAAAAATTCTTTCATTGCTTACACTGTTTATATTACTTAATTTTATTCTGTTTCCTTTTATTGTTTTTTATTTTATTGATTGATTTTTATGAAGGCGCAGCAGAGTTTAGGTACATGTACAGAGTGTACAAACTCGCTTAAATAGAGGAAACATTTAAACAAAAATTGTACATACATTAATTAATTTTAACAGAGAGATTATGCAAGGAGTATGCATACATCATGCAAGGAGTTTGCATACATCGACTCAGTGTTAGGGCTCGGTAATCTTTTAAAGTAAAAATTGGGTAGGCAGCCTTTTTATTAAAAAAAAATTTTTTGGTTAAAAAAATGCTTTTTAATTTAATTTTTTAATAAAAAGGCTTTATTAGAAAATATTAAAGGCTTTATACTTTTATTTTAATAAAAAGGCTGCATACCTAATTGTTTTTTTCTAAATTGGGTAGGCAGCTTTTATTGAAAAAATTTTTTTTTTTGAATTTAACAGGTCTTTAAGAAAATATTTAAAATAGTTATTCAAAAGTATGTCAACCTGGGTCTTAAGCAATTAGTTGTCAAGTCTTTAATAATAATCACTTTATACAAAAATTATTATTTTAGACTTTACTGAAAAAAACAACAACATTTTTTTAAACTGAAAATGAAAAAAGTGCTTTGTTTTTTTGTTTTTTTTAAATATTTAAAATCTTTTCTAGAATATTTTTAACCTAATAATTAAAATTTTTATCAGTTGTTTATTCATATATTTATTTTTAAGTAATTAATGAGCTTAATTTTTCTTAGTGGAATTATTATTTATATAAAATTGTTTTTAGATAATTGAATTATCTGAGCAACATTTTAAACCCAAATAAATCTTTTTAATGTTTACATTATTTTATAAAAATTTTTTTTTCGTTAGCCATTTGCTTCCTTGCTTATTTTGGAGTGAGTGGGGTTATTACTTTAATGGTTGATTACAAAGATCTCAATGAATCAGCTGCAGTTGCTATTGCTTTCAAACAAGTTGGATTCAAGGCAATGGCATATATTATTGGGACTGGGGCAACATTTGGACTTTTAGGTAATAATTTTTGATTTTTCTACTTTTACTAATTTATAATTTAGATGACAGTCTTGCTCCTTGTATTATGGCTTAAATATTTTTAAAACATAAAATGTTTTTAATCCGAATCTAGTATACAACAGGATTTGAAGCATTTAGTCATACAATTAATTCTGATTTACAATTACAGAATTAATTGATGTTCAATTAATTCTGAGTTTTTTTTTGTATGTATTAAGGAAGTTGTTGTATTTGTTTATTCTTTAACTTAAATCATTAGTTTTAATCATTAGAAAGGTACAGAAATTCAAATCTATTTCAGAAGTCCTCTCATAAATAAATACCATTCTAATATATTATATCAGTTTTGTGTTCATTTACAAGTTATTCCAGCAATATGCGCTAAGTTTTTTGGCTGTTAAATTTTTTTATTTTTTTATTTATTTAATTCCCCCAGGGAACCACTATAGTTAAGAAAGCTGCTAATTAGGGCTTCTCATTTCCCTTAAAAATCTAATTCCCGGGATTCCGGGACAAAAATGATTAATTTCCTGGGATTAGGTAACAAGCAAGAATTTATCCAATTAGGATCCCACTAATTAGTGGGGGGAAATGTGTAAATTCAAACAAATACAAAAAAAACATCTTTTTAATATTATTACTTTTAACAAGAAAATAAATACAAAATAATTTTAGAAATTAAGAATCTCAAAACATAACAAAATAAACTTCAATAACATTATATTTTATGTATATATTAATTTTTTAAATAATTTTTTAAAAAACATAAATTGTCAATAGTGCTATCAATTAACAATGACCGAATTTTTGTAACAAAAAGACCTGCCGCCAAACAAGCTCTTTCTGAATCGATTGATGTCGATGGGATAGTTAATAGAGCATTATATAATTTTTCTAAATTATTTGTGCGCTTTTTCCTTGCATCAAAAATATCCATTTTTTAAAAAATATTTTTAATGTCATTAATACATTTTTTAGACTCTCAATTTGACTAACATTTGTAATGGCAGCATCCAATTTTTGATAAAGTGTTAATTCAGATGTTGTCTTCAAATTTGGTTCGACCATAAATGACGTTTCAGTCCCATCATTACTGTATTCTAATTCTTCAATTTCAGCGGAATTTCCACCACCATCAATATCCTCAACAAATAGCTTAGAAAATAATTTTTTTAATGTAGCTTGAGGACTGATTTGGAAGGCAATAATAATACAGAATCTATGTCTGATTCGTGTTTATAATTTGATGGATTATTTAAATATTTTAACAATCCAACTAAATTTTTATTCAGTCTTTTAACAATTGTTGCACAACTGCAGCATTTTAACCGAAAAACAATTTTTATTTTTGCTCAAAACATCTAATATAAACACTAATTTTTTGATAAGATAACATGATGATGACAAGATAACATAGCTACCTTTTACATCAAGTAGGGATGCGTTGTGTCAGCCAAATCTTTCAATTCTCAATTTAATTGGCTGTAATGCTGTTACTACAGTCTGCGCCTCTAAATATTCATTCTTCGAACTATTGGTAATTCTGATGCATTACACTCGCTGCCAGATGAATTTGAAATCACTGAATTTTTGTAGAGAATATCACAAACTGCTAAATGTAGCCCATGTGCATAACAAAGTTGATGTTCCATCCTGCTTAATCTTCCATATTTTTTCATAACTGATGCACCGTCAGTTACACTAGAAATTATATGCTTCTTTGTAGATAATTTAAATCCAGATAATTTATTTTCAACCATATCAATAATTTTTTCAGCTGGTAGCGACCCAACTATTTGAATCATGCCCATGCCAAAGCCTTGTTAATAAATGCACATTTAAATTCAAATAGCAATGATTTTTTAGAGATGTGTATTTGTCCATCGAAATAGAGAATCTTGAGCCACCTTGAATTTGCATGGTCAATTTCTTAACCACTCCCTGTTTTGCTAGATGGTATTGACTTTTTACCAAATTCATTACATGTGAAGGGTTTTTTGGCAATATTCTACCTTTATCAGATAAAGATTTCCTTATAAATTTAGATATTGCAATAGCATTAATAGAAAAGCCATCTACAGTCGCCAATTTTGAAACAATTTCTTCTATAGATTCCTTTTTTGGAATTATGTAATTTTAGGTTTAACATTTCTAACTTCAAAATTTGTGTATTCATTTAGCCTTGTTTTTGTTACTTCAATTTCGACTTTCTTGTAAAGATTTTTTAAATGACAAAATTGTTGAAAATCCTTCACACATTATTGTTATTTTACATATATAACAAGTGGCAGATTCTGTGTTTGTTTTTTTTTTAAATTTTGCCTTGCCTTAGATCCACTTGACATGATGCGACATTTATTATCCTATTAATTAAATAGATTAAAATATACTAAAATATACATACAAAACTATATTACCTACAATTAAATCTCGAAATAGTGTGCTGATATTAGGTTTACATAAATTATTTTAAATTAGTTGTAATTACTAAACATATATTTTAAACTTCACTTACTTGGTTTTTCACTTATTTCACTTATTTACATACAAACTACTTTCTTAACGTAACTAATTACTTTACTTACTAACTACCAACTTTTATGCGTAACTAATTACTTTTTTTTTTGCACGTACAAGTACTTGTAACTTGTCTGCGGTTATTTTATATTTAACATATTAGGGACTCCCCTTTATTCATTGTAATTTCTTGCAATTGAGATTATTTATTAGATTAGTCACCAATTTTTTGCAGTTTTAGTTTGTGTCTAAGATAGATAAAATATTATTATTGAATTTGATTTATAAATTGATTTGGTTTGTTTTTTTAAGCTTTATATGCTGTAAGTTACAACATATAAAATTTAAATAAGTAAATCAAATCTATTTACAAATCAAATTCAAAAGTAATATTTTATCTATCTTAGACACAAACCAAAACTGCAAGTTATTGGTGATTTAATTGCCCTCTATAATATATCTTCCTAATTTTTATAGAAATTCATTACAAAAGGGAAAAGGAAGTAATTAGCACTCAAATTTTGAGTAATAATATTTTTATTATTTTATATAAATGTTTAAAATATGCTTAAAAATATTACCGGAATTCCCAGGAAATTTCATTGAAATCCTGGGATAACATGATGGTTTTTTACCTCCGGGATCCTGTTTGAGAAACCCTACTGCTAATATTTTAACTTTTTTTTATAATTGTTATGTCTGTTTTTCAATCTAAATCCCTCATCCCTCAATTCTATAACTCTGAAACATGAATCTTTAATAAAAAAGTTGTTAAATAAAGAAACATATTGAGCAGAGACATGTTGGGACTTTCAAAATGAGAGCTCCACTATTACACCCCTACCGCATATTTTCTGAATCAAAATTAATGGCAATGTTTGAAGTTTAAGGTAAGCATCTCAAGCATAAAAAGCTTTGGCTTTTAAATATAGTTTTGATAATCTCTAATAATATATATACTTTATTAATTAATATAACTATAGAACATGGGTTAATGTCAATTAACCCAGCCCATTAATTTATGAAGTAATATTTAGATAAGAGATTATTAAAATTATAAAAATTTAAAAAAACTTTCTTTACTTATACAGTTTTTTGTATATGCAACCTTCAATCAATGTTGCCTTGATAGAAGGTTGCTCCACTATGTTTGATATAAGGTTACTCCACTATGTTTGATAGAAGGCTGCTCCACTATGTTTGATAGAAGATTACTGCACTAGGTTTGAAAAATGGTTGCTTCACTAAGATTGATAGAAGGTCCACTATAGCTAATGAACAAAGCATCATCTCGTTTCTTAGCCAAAAGATCAATTTATTTAGCTAATATCCTAAACACCAATCTCATTTCTAAGCTAATAACCTAAATATCAATCCTGTTTCTTAGCTGATAACCTAAAGATCCTGTTTTTTTAAGCCATTACTTTAAAACCATTCATACATTATGCCAGATAAGGTATTTTGTAAAGACTCCTGATAATAATAATAAATAAGACTTTTTTTTGCAGGATTTTTTAATAAGCTATCATTAAATATAGAAAGTTTTACCCTGAAAAATAAACTAAAAAATTGCTTTCAAAAATATTTTTTTTAAAATAAACTTTTTATAGCTGTATTAATTTTAGTTTAATAAATAAATTTTTCCATTTTGATGCATTGAAATTCAATTGGTTGAAATTAAAGACCTATTTTTATCATTATTCCGTTAAACTTTCATCAATATCCTAATATTTAAAAAATAGTTATCAAAAAAGATTTTCTGATTCAGAGGGAATTTGTAAGAAATTTTCCTTGAACTAAGATTCATCTGAGAGGATGAACAATGTTAATTATTTTAAGACTCATGAACATAGTTATACTAAGTCTTTTTTACATTCAAAAATAACAATATAATTTAAACTAATATTCTTGAAATTTTTTTTTATAGGAACAACATTAGTGTCATTAATGCCTGTACCTCGTATGCTTTACTCAATGTCACAAGATGGACTGTTGTTTGAATTTTTTTCAAAAGTTAATGTTAATACGCAGGTTCCAGTCTATTCAACAATAATATCTGGTATTTTTGTAGGTAGGTTGTTATCTCCTACAAAAAGTAAAAAAGTTTATTGAGAGCTGTTATGTTTGTTTATTATTTTTTTGATGTTATTTTTAAATTTTTATTTATCATATTCAATTTAAAGCTAATTTTAAATATAATTTATCATAATTAATGTAAAGCCTTTTTTGAATATGATTTATCATAATTTAGGATAATTAGTTTTAAGCTATTTTATAAAATTATAATCAATCGCTCCTTAATATTTGTAATCATTATTGATCTATATTTAAATGAAGTTGAAGTTAAGTGCTTTTATTTTTTGTTCTATTCTAATCATTTTGATATGCATTAGTTTATTTTAGCATTTATAGCAGCCATTATTGATTTAAATGAATTGGTTGAAATGTTGTCTATTGGTACCCTGCTAGCATACAGTATTGTTGTGATATGTGTTGTACTATTGCGCTATGAAGTTCCAGACAAAAATTGTGATGTTAATGTCTGTACAGATGATAAGCAACTTGTTGAAGAAGGTGATGTTATTTTGCAAATAATTGATAAGGTTTTAATAGGGGTTCTAAAGGCTACTGACATGTTGTCTACAATACAAAGAGATAAAGTTTTTATTTTATATATAAAATATAATTGTGTGAGTTTGGGTCAGCATTTTTCTAATATATATTTGGACCACTTTAATTTAAACACCACTTAATTCAGTTTTTCAGTTTTTGACAGTTTTTCAGACGTAAAGAATTTTTTTTTTGCATAGTAAATTTTTTTTAAAAAAGGTTTGTACAGGCCCAAATCCGAACCCTCTGTCGAGGTATGTACTGCTGCGTCCACATGTTATTTTCACATGTTGTTTCACATGATATTATTGTAAACAAAACACTCAACTAGAATTTTGATCTATTTAGGATTTTGTTATAATTTTTGTGTAATAAGAGTTTTTTATCCAATTAAGCATGGTAATTATATAAATTTGTTTATTTATTTAATAAGTAAAATAACAATAAAAATGCAATCGACAAAATAACCTAAATTTTTATTATTTGGAAACCAATGATAGTTTGTTAGACCGTGTAGAGATTGGTTACTGTTAAGCATGGTGGCAATAGTATATTTGTTGGGGTGGGGAGTATTTTGCAATAAAACTAGTGGTAAAGGTATAGAAAATTGTGAAGGATGTGAAGTTTTTTAATGTTTTCCTAAAAAAATGTTTTTAATTTTTATTAGTAATTTTTTAGATTTAATTCTCATTGTGATGGTATGGGTGAGAGGAAGGTTTTTTTTTATGTTTTCCTAAAAGCTATAATTTAAGATTTTTTTTACTAAGATGTTATGCATTTCCAAATATATTGACAGGTTATAAAATACACCTCCACTAAAATTAGTAACATTTTAAAATTAACTCATAGGAAATTTATTGCGTAAACAGTGTTATGTTAGTATTTAGTATTAAATGTTAAACAAAGTTGATAAGCTAAAGCTTTTTTTTTCTGTATTCACATGTATTCAGGTAGTTAGGAGGAGATGTATTCTGGCTTTTAAATAAAAAATATTTATCTAAAAGTGCAATCTTAAAATAGAAACAAAAACTTATGTAAAAATAAACTTTCCCAAAATGTCCCAAAAATTTCTAATCGTTCTACAAAACCACATGTATTTCTGTATTTATTCATCTTATTATTTGTTTTCGTATTTACTTACATGGTCACACTGTTAATTAATATTCTCTGTTATTTATATTAATAGAATCTTTTTCACGATCGACCAATCGTTCAAAATATTCGACAGACTTAGGACTTAAAAAAAAATATATATCAATGGGAGTAAATGTTACTGTCATTCTTCTTCTGCTAGAGTTAATAGGAATTTCCGTTATCTTGTCATTCTTTGTTAAAAAAATTACTGAAAAAAATATTGCCGTTCTTATCGTTTTGTCAATACTCAGTGTTGCTCTCTTAGCAACAACAGTTATCTTATCAAGAAACAAATCTTGTGAAAACACCTTGAGCTTTCGAGTGCCATTGGTGCCATGGATTCCAGTATTGGCATTGTTTTTCAATATTTACTTGATGTCGATGCTTAGTGTATTGACATGGATCCGTTTTGTTGTATGGCTAGCAATAGGTAAACTTTTGTTTGGTTTGTTTTATTCTTAATAATATTCTATTTAATTTATTGTGTTTTACCTTAGTCAATAATTATTTTACTTAAAAAAATTCTATTTTGTAGGTCTGGTTATTTATTTTTCATACGGAATTCGCTATAGTAAAGTTCTCTTGCAAGAGTAAAGTTGAATTCTAAGAGTTTGTAATGATAACTGTTAATTGCTGCTGTAATTTGTTACTGTTGAATTTCTTGTTAATAATTTTCTAAAAATTTAAAACTCGACTTATTACAGAAACAAATACGAGCGAAAGACGGCTGTTTATATATAAGATAAATATTTTTTCAGAAAATAAATAAAAGTATGTTAATGACAAAAAACAAAAACAAGCACTTGCAACTTTTTTCTTTTACATTTTTTAAGTAAAAACACTGAAGTTACAAAAGGACAAATTAAAAAAAAAAATTGACATTTTATTCACAAAACACTTTTTTTTAGAAGTGTTCTGAATGAACTTTCTTTGTGTAACCTGATAATAAAAACAGCTTTAATTTTACTCTTCTCCCGCATTTAAGTTGATAGTGACATTTTACAACGCGTCTTACATATGATTTAAAAAGCAAATTTTGTAATTTATTTTTATATATTTTTTTAGTATGAAGCAAAATATTTACTATGTGTTTATAAAAAAATGATTTTTATCACGGTTTGTAGATTTGGGGTCCTAATATCAATGAAAATCCTTTTGGGTGGTAATTGTGTATACTAATTGTAGCGCAAAATGAGTAATTTCAATTTTTCTTCTTGATGAACCTGAGGCACATGGAAATACACTGCATGCGCTTTAGGGGTAACTTTTTTTTTTCTTTCTGTTTAACAGTAAATAACCAACATATATATACAAGAAAAAAAAATATGTCCGTAGAAACAAAGAAGACAGTAAAATCTTGTCAACAAGCACCGTTTTTGTATATACAAGAAAAAAATAAAAACTGTTCTTTTTTACAATAACCTTTATAATTAAGGAGTTAAACAGACAGGGGCTCAAAGAAGATGAAAATAACAATACGTCATTGCAATCTTTTCATAGAGCCCCTTTATACAATTTTAATAGAATATAGATAGTAAATGTAAAATCCTAAAATTGGCATAAAACTGCTGCGCTATTCAGTAAATCAAATAAAATAAATACTAAAATAGTTTAAATTACTTGGTAATCTTTTTAAGCACAGATGATTTTCAAAATTTAAAAAGTTCCTTATTTATTAGAAACTTAAATGAACTTAATAACTTTGCCATACATTTGAATTCTTTTTAATAACTATTCCATATATTTGGTCCTCGATATGGAATGCTATATTCAGCATATTTATTAAAGTTTCAAGGCAGTTTATATGAGTTACTAATATTTGCTCTTAGATAATAGTTTTCATTTATGTTTATTTCAAACTTGTTATTAAAGTTTGCAGGAGAGAGATTATTATTGATTCGATACATAAAAATTAAATTAAAAAATATTTATTTCAAAAACATCCATCATTTTCATATCTTTTATTATAGGTTTGGCATGTTCACGCTTATTTTTAGAGTAAATGATTCTGCTAGCATGTTTTTGTAGACAATAAATTTTTTTAAGTTTTGATGGTTGCGTACTCGCCCATGTTATGTTTGCATAGCTGACGAAGCAATGAATTAGTCCAAAATATATTAGTTTGAGACTTTGTTTATTGATACATGAGCGAACTCGATACATCATACCAATTAAATTAGTGATTTTAGATTGAATATATCTAATTTGAGGAAGTCAGAATAAATTCTCATCAACAAAAACTCCTAAGAATCTAATACTGGCTTGTTTTTTAATTAAATTATCATTAACTGTAGGGTAATCATTAACTGTAGGGTAATTGAAATCGGAAGTTTAATGTAGCTCTTTTGGAATTGAGCAATCTTGGATTCGTAGTCAGGGTCCAAATTCTGGCCAGAATAGGAAGTCACAACATCCTTGAATAGCGTAAGTGTTTAAATGAAGCCATGAGCTTGAGCAAAACTTTTCTTTTCTGAAAGCAGTTGCTCACACCTCTCAAGAGCTTCATGCAGTCATTCCCATTGAAATGACCACCATAGAAAGGCTGGATGGGAATGTGAAGTGATGAGGGCCATTCCTTCGCTTTGGGCCAAAGATCACAGAGAGTTTTGATCAAGTAATTTACCACACCAAGTAGCAAATGAAGCTCCATGGGTGGGATAGCTTCAAAGACGAGCTTGTCATCTGGAAAATCGAGTATTGGTAAGTGAACGACATTTTTTGAATTCCTTTGATTTTCTCAAATCTCCTTCTGCCCTGATGAAATCGAAATGTTGTCTTCTGATCTCACCAAGAGTTCTCAGGTGACCACAGTTTTAGAGATTTGGTGATGAGGCATTACACCAACAAAATGGACGCTTGCTGATGTGAGACTGTATTCCACATAAAATGTTTGTCAGCTTGAGATCGCAAGAAATGATGAGAGAATGACAAATCTGACATTTTTCTTGAACTTGAATGAGATTCAAAATAGCCTTCACATTATGGTAGCTCTCTGAAGTATTTTGTGCAAGTGCTATCAGGATTTGTTGCTTTACACTTGTTGCTTTGGTTGAGGGATGAGACATCAGTTTGATAGTTTTCTGAACTGGGCTGTTTGGTGGCGTTTCATCCTCCTCCAAAACAATGTGATTGAAGCTTACTTTCAGAAAGGAGCCTCCTCCATCAATTCCCAACTTCGAAATGGCAGATTCAGTTAATTTTCGAGCTGATTTAAAAGCTTCACTGAGACTGCTGAGACTTTGGCAATGAACTACCTAGCATGATTCCTTATTTTCTGCCAGAGTTATGCTGCTGACAATAAACTGATCATGAAGCTTTTGGCCAGCTTGAGCAAACTTTAGAGGGAAACTTGGCTACACCAATCTTACAGGACTAATTTGATTCAAGTTTTCGCATTTCATTGTTGGACAGTCCAGTATTCTGCTGAATTTGAACCATATTTTCCGTTGTAAGAGGTTCTTTAAAGAGTTGCTGAGCTGATGATGGTCCTAAACAAAAAAAAATAGAAAGTTCAAAATCAATCAAGTGATTAAACTAGATAAAGATTTGGGAATTTAATTTAGAACAAAATATAATAAGAATATTTTTTAAGTAAATTAAATTAGAATTAATAAAGAGTATTGAAGAAGATTTTTAATTTTCAAGATTTTTAAGCATTTCTGACTTACCCCAATTTTGCCCCCCCCCCCCCCTATTCAAACATTTGATTGACAAGTTCAAACGTTTTTTTAAATGAAATTAACAATATCAAATCAGCACAGCATACCTCTTCTCATAGACAACATCTTTCCGCTTGGTTGACTAAGCCTGATGGTTACATTTAAAGAGGCACTTTTAAAAGCCAAAACTGCTGATGCAACTTGCTCGACTCCTACGGGATCTGCAGCTGCAAATTTCCTGTCCAATAATTGACAAGCACTTTGTGCAACGTTTTTCAGCACTTTGAGAAGCCTGCTGTGGAAGTTTGGGCTCTGAGTCTTGGAATTTACTGAATGGATGCTTTTCTCTTTCCTTGAGCTTGGCAATTTGGCAGAGTAAACACTCACAAACATTAGAAAAACGAGTTGCAGGTTTGATTAAAATTGTCTCAAAGTGGTAAAGTTTCGGCACAACGGTTGTTTTCCCATCACAAAGCTTTCCAATCTGAGATTCTTTTTTTTTTGTGCAATTCCTTTTCCATATATTAGTATTTCTTGTCCGTGAGACATGAGATACAAATTGCCAAAGGCACTCTCTCATCATTGAAATTGAGATCTTTCTCGATTTGTTGAAGGATTTCAACAAATGCAGATTTGTAGTTTTTTTGATTTTGATTTGTAATTTTCGGTCAGCTCTTGGTCACCTTTCTTCATGCAAATGACACAAACAGATTTTCTGCATTCTTCATGGGTCTTTGCACACGCTGGCATCTTGAAACTTAACAAATATATTCACAAAAACCTTGTTTACAATTTTCTTTGTTATGTACTGCCTCTTCCGGAAAAAACTTAGGATACGGACACAAGGTTCGAGCTTTCAAAAATGCTCTTGAATCAACGTAATAAATCAAATTTTGAAAAAAGTTATAAAAATAAGAAAACTTAAATATTTAATTGTCAACATTTCTTATTTTATTAATTTTTTTCACAGACCATGTTTACTGTATGAAATTAGCACTGAAAAAGTCCGAATTTAGATCATTTAGTTTATAAATACTTAGAGATACAAATTTCCATTTGAACGTTAATGAGGGATTTCAAAACACCTCAATATGGACTCCCATAGACATGTACTACTACCACCTAAAAGAATATTTCATTGATATTAGGGCCCCAAATCTACAAACCGTGTTATATCTTTTTTTTTAAGAACATCTTTTATCTTGAATTTATTCTTTTATCTTGAATTTATTCTTTTAATAATAAAAAATGTTTTAGTTGTGTCTGAAGATTCTTAGTAACTATTTACTAGGTAAAACCCGGACTGCGAACCGGTTTTATACAAATTTAGTTGCGGACCATTTTACCGACAGTCAAAAATCTTTTATTTAAAACCTTACACAATTACTGTTAGGAACAATTTTGATCTTTGATTATCTAGGAGCGTATTAAAAGACGCTCCTAGATAATCAAAGATTAAAATTAGAGGTAGTAACGGTGTTCTTTCAGCAATAATCCCAAGGACAAGTATTATGGATTTGTTTTAATTGTTGATTTGATTTTGACTACTAATTAATTACTTTTTTTTTTAAAATGTGTATTTGTGACATTATTATCTGTTCATTTTACCATGAAATGACGGTAAAAATAAATCCTTGCTACTAGGGATGGCACAATTACTTATTTTAATGTAAAAACGCGAATTTCTTTTAAGAGCAAATTACTTTACATAACTCATAAAAATATATAATTTACTTACATTTAAAAGTAATTCGTTTTTTTTTTGCATAAATTATATAACATGTCAAACTTCATTACTTAACTTAAGTTTTTTAAATGAGTAACTGTAACTTAAAAAAGTAATTTACTTATACAAGTAAAAGCTATTTGCATTTTTACTTTTACTTGTAAATGTAATTTAATTTTAATGGTATGCCGTGTAAAGTAATTTTACTTTGAATAGTAATTTTGGTTATATTTATGTAAAAAGTTTACATTGAAATTTAATTTTTTATATGTAAAAAAAGTTATTTATGAAGTAAACTTACGTAAATATAATATTTAAAAAACATAACACTTACTTTTAAAAGTAAAATAAAGCTATATCATGACAACAAATTACTTTTACGTGGAAAACGCGACCTAAGTGCTTATTTGTGTTTTAACTCCAATTTTGTAAAAAATCAAAATAACTTTAACGCAGTCAAAAGGCATCAAAATCTTTATATTTTAATTGTTGATTTGTGTAATAATATGCCTGGTGCGTGTTAATTAAGAATTCACTCTGTCTTATCTCCACTTTTTAACTTGTTTTATTATGCTTAATTGCTTTAACTCCAAAACGGCCAATCAAATAAGCGTTACAAAAAACAAGTTTCCAAACAAACAAAAAATTTATAATGCTTAACTGTTCTACCAGATTCTAGCCAATCAGGCAGCTTGCTTTTTATAATTTGATGACAATTTTAAGATAGCTGATCGCGAAACAACGCATTATGTCTTTTTTTTGTAATTCAACAACGTAAGTCGAATTGTGAATATTTTATCTGTTTATTTAACAAAATAACAAAGTGCTTTAAGAGTTTATCTTTGAATAATTTGTAAAAAATTAGAATTTTATAATAATTGTTTAAAATTTAATATGATCTTATTAAAAATTATTCAAGTGTTTTTGTTGCTGTTGTTATTCTGTAAATCAAATTATTGTATTATCTTTTTAGTGAAGACCAAGTAAAGAAAACTCGAAAACGGACAAGAAATACTAATATGTGGAAAAGGAATTGCACAAAAAAAAAAAAAGAATCTGGACAATCCTATATAAATTCAAGAGGGAAAAAAGTTGAAGAAAGAAAACCTGTTGTTGTAATTGCTTAAAGTGCATATTTTCTTGTGAATCAAAAATTACCCCGGAAAATAGGAAACTTATATACAAACATTTCTAGAGTTAAGATGACAGTAGCAAAAATGCTTTTTATGCTAAGTTTACAAAACGGAATGAAAAAGTAAGAGTTAGAACTGTTTCAGACAATGGCAAAAGAAAGTATTCTTATCAATATTTTATGGAAAATGACAGCATTATTGACAGGGTTTGTCAAAAGTTTTTTTTAGTAGTTCTTTGCATTTCTCAAGCAAGAGTAAATTATTTTCACAACAATTTAATAGATCTACATACAGGAGTTCCAGTTGAATGGAAAAAAGGAATGCACATAAAATACAAGTTGTCACAAACATTGTTGGACGAAGTTCGTACTCACATAAATTTGTTTCCACGTAGTGAATCTCGTTATTGTAGGAGCACTACCAAAAAACAATATCTTGAAAATAAGTTAAATTTGTCATTAAAGTATGACTTATATACTGAACATTGCACAAAAAAAGGAATTCAATATGTTAAGTAACATAAGTATAGAGAAGTGTTTAATACAGAGTTTAATATAAGTTTTTCAAGACCAAAATCAGACCAATGTGACTGCTGTGAAGAGAATAAAATGAATATGGAGAAAGCAATTAACAGCTTAGAGTATAAATACAATTTCAGTGTCATATTTTTTTAAAGACAGATTCCTATCAAGAAAGGAAGAATGACAGAGAATCCAGAAAAGTTGTTTTATGTTTTGGTATGGAAAATATTATTCAACCTCCACGAGCAAATTTATCAAGCTTTTTTTATAAAAGAAAACTATCACTTTTTAATCTCACTGTTCATAGTCCAATAGATAACAAAGTTTACTGTTGTGTGTGGAGTGAATATACTGGTGGTAGAACTGCTAATTGTATTGGATCAGCATTGGTAAAGGTTTTAAGGCAATTAGTTTTAGAACATCCAAATGTAACAGAAATTATTATTTTGTCCGACTCATGTGTACTACAAAATAGAAATTCAATACTTGCTTTTGCTTTAAAAGGCTTTAAGCCAGAAAATACACAAATTAAGACAATTACTCAAAAATTTTCAGAAAAAGGTCATTCTCTTGTGCAATTTGATAATGCTCATAGCTTAGTTGAAAAAACTTTAGATAAGAATGAAGTATTTAGTCCAATTAGCTTAATTCGTGTATTAAAAATTCTGAGAAGAAAGCCCCAACTCAGATCAGATCATCAGATTTTTTTAACTTTGAAAAATTATCAAAGACTATGAATTTTTTGCACATACCTTTTTTTTCTGTCAAACAACTAAAATATTGTTTTAATATGCCACATTTTGTAATATACAAGGATTGTCACTATTACTGAACCAGAAATGTGTAAGTATTTTGAAAAAAGGAAGAACATTACGAGTTAGCGCAAAAAACACATTTGCAGCAAATAGTCTCAATCTCTAGTGTCTCATTATTAACATCACAAATTTTCTCTAATTACTAAATTTTCTCTATGCATAAAAAAAACTAAAGATATAAAGTCAATGCTATGTTTTATGCCTGTAATTTACTGTGCTTTTTATGAAACAACCTTAAAATTAAAACTTTTTGTTATAAGACTAATTTTTTGTTGTGTTGAAATAATCTTTGATTTTTACTGTATTTTGAAATTATTTAATATTGTTTTTGTATAGTGTACCTTTTAATATCTACTTTCACAATGTAGACAGTGGAAGTGTCATGGTTTTAGGGTAACCCTTTTTTGGTAATTTTTTAAAAAACTTTTTGCTTACTTAAGAAACAGTTTAAAACAATAGTCAAATTATGAGTATTGCAAACGTAGTAAAATGCTTCAAAAATGGTATCCTGATTTCTGTTATTGGAGATAAATATAAGCATTGTTTTTTTACAAATGATAATAAATAAGCATTGTTTTTTTACAAATATTTTTTTGAAGAATACTATCTCCAAAACAATTCAATTCGTTAAAAGAAATATTTTTACTATAAAAAAGTGTTTTAAGTTAATCTGAAGAAATCTGAAGAAATATAATTATCTCTTTCAAATAAAGTTAATTAGAAATTTAAAAGGCGTAAATATGTTGAGAAAAATAACTTTGAATCTTTTATCCTCATTTTTTCAATGATGTGTTTTTGGGAGTTAAAATAAATAAGCACTCGGGTCGCGAAAAGTAACTTACTAGCAAAAACAGCTTACATAAAAGTAATTTGAAAAAAAATGTTATTTGCAATTACAAACTAAAGTAAATTTTTTCTTTTAAATTTTATACTTTACTTTGTAAGTAAAATGTAACATTGTTTACTTTCTCAAAGAACAGTCATTTCATGTTGATTTAACATAAATTTTGAGATAGATAGCGTATTCAAATCCATTGCCTGTTTGAGGGCATTTCTGGGTTATTCTTCAGGTAATGCTCTGATGTATGTGGGCAATGTTTGTGGTGGGACATCCGGAAAGGATTTTTTTTCACGTATATCATAAAGGGTAGTTCTATTTTAATTAGGGGCAAATATAGTCAACATGCGGGTATACCAGTAGTTTAGAGACAGGCTCCCTGCCGCATGAGTGCTAATAGGGGCTGCTAATAAGCCGCCTCTATTAGTACTATTAGTAGTAATAAAAGATTATATCTGATAAACACTCCTTTAATCATATAAATTATATCAGATAGTTTAAATGACTTACAAATTTTTGAAAACTGTTTTAGCAATTGGTGTGCTTGTGGATACCAAAATGATATATTGCGTCATATTACCGTAACAAAATATTTGTTTGAAAAGGCAAATACAAAGAAAAATAACTAGAGAAAAAGCTGTGCTCTAACGAACAGTTACTTAGCCAAGGTTCACACATGCATGAATTACCTATTGCTTAGAAATTATGCCCTCTACCCGATCCCCCGCCAAAGTTTCGTTTGACAAACAAAATAAAAAGAAATAGTTAATGAAAAAAAAAAATTAATGACTATTTAGCTAAATAATCATTAATTTTTTATTTCTTTTTTTAGCTAAATAATCATTAATTTTTTGTTTATTTTTTTTTGTTTGTTGAGCAGAAATAGGTTAGTGGCCATGAAACTTTGGCAGGGGTGGGGGTAGAGGGCATAATTTCTATGCTATAGGTATTTTATGCATGTGTAAACCTTGACTAAGTCACTGTTCGTTACAGCGCAGCTTTTTCTCTAGTTATTTTTCTTTGTATTTGCCTTTTTAATCAAGTATTTTGTTAAACACAGTAAAACACTTTTGTTATCCGCAAGGACATCGACTGCTAAAACAGCTTTCAAAAAATTATAAGTCGTTTAAACTAATATAGTTGATATGATTAAAGGAGTGTTTATGAGATATAATTTTTTATTTCGTTTTATCATATATAATCTATTTGAAAAAAGATAGAAAGGAAAGCTGGTCAATCTTCTACTATAGGTTGTGGGTACCCTAATCACCTCCTTTTTGTTGCGTTGGTGTCCGACCCGCACAAAGATAATTAGAAAAATAAAATCTTATTCAATTAAAATAGTGCTTCAGAATAAACTTGTGCTTTATTTTAAAATAGTGCTTCAGAATAAACTTGTAACTTTTTTTCAAACGTTAGTTTGACTTCACAAGTTATTTGTCGGCTATCAGTTGTTCCGGAATCTTGCAATTGATTTTTCACTACCTTCCAGACTAGCTAGAGCTCTGAAACTTCCAGCATTTGTGTAAATTTAATATAAGTACATCTTAAAATTATTTTCAGAGCCAACTGGAGAACTCCACTTTTTTGAATCTTTTTTTTTTTGAATTTTACTTTATCTTTTAGACTTTGCTTTGATTTTACTTTATCTTAACAGCATTTGAGTAGTCCCAATGAACATGCATGTTAAATTTGTTTCCTGGGCAAGATGGGTCGTACCCTTATTTTTTTTCTCTAATTTTTTTTTTCCTTTAAAGTTGGGGTTTATAACATTTTTGAGAGAAAGTTTTTTTGCAAAAAAGATTTGAAAAGGCATTTAAATGCTTTTTCAAAGCTTTTTTTCAAAAATAATAATAAAACAAATAAATCAAAAAAAAAAATTTTTGAATAATTTTTTTTGTATTAATTTTTTTGTCGGGAGGAAATAGGTTAGTGGCCCTTATAAAAATTTACCGTAAAAGAGCTAAGCGTATATGTAGCTATGCTGCTGCTTTTCGGTTCTCTTCTTCGGCGTGATCGCTGTCAGGGCCGTCCTGAATAGGTCACTCAGGAAGAGGGGGAGGGGTGTTGTATGTGTTTTTTGCCAACTAGAACACAAAAAAAAAAGGTCCTCAATATTTGGCATTTGCCAACTAAACTTCAAAACTTGCCAACTGAAATGCTAAATGTGCAACTTGGTGGGAGGGGATACCCTTTACACCCCCCCCCCCCCCCGTTCGGGATGGCTCTGATTGTAACAACCATTCTAACAGAAATGAAAATTAATTTTTTTTATTGTTTATTTGTTTATTAATACCTATTAATGTCTGGAATGAACCAATTTCAATTAGTCTATTACAGACAACAATTATTCTAGTTGGTCATTTCCAGAAATAACTTTCATTTTAGTTAGATTGGTTTTTAACAACAACCACGCTAAATAAAAGAAGCTAAAATATAAAACTTAGAATAAAATTGCAAAATGCAAAGCCATTTCCAAAACAAAAACAATAAACCAGACTGTCTTTTGAAAAAACTTTTAATTAACTGATTTAAATAACATCAATTAAAAAAAAAAAATTAAAGTTGAAAAAGTAAAAGTAATTAAGAGTCATTTTTTGTAAGAATCAGGCAGTCAATGGATGTGACCTCCTCCAAATTGCTTGAATTTTTTATATATTGATCAGAATATAGAGAAAACCTGTTGGGGAAAAAAAAAATTTTCAAAAATGTTTCGTTCACTCGGAATCTGGGCTTAAATTTTTGAGATTTTTTTAAAAATTTTTAGAAATTTAGTTTTTGCCACCTTTGAACCCATTTTTTTGGCAAGGCAAAAAGTTGCACATAGCTTTTGTAGTTAATATCAGACGTAACCCAAAAGCTCTCTCCAAAAAATATAAAAAAGTTGCGTGACACTGTGCGGTTGGCTAATTATCATAGTTCAAAAGTACAAAATCAATCAGTTTTGTCAACTTTTAATCGGAGTTAATTCTAGCGGCGAAGTGTTGCACACAATTTTTCTTTTAGGATTTGAAATTATCAAAGGTATTGAGTCTAAAAATGCAAAGAAAGTTATGTGATACCTAAGGCCTATTAATATATTAAGGCTTGAAATTGGAAAAAAATGTTTTAGTATACTTACAAAATGAACCATTACGGCAGAGGCGCTTAGTTTTGTAAAAATGTAAACATATCCAACTGTCAATACAAAAAGGTCCTAACATAATAATAAAAAAAATTCGTGTGATCTTTAGATATTAAGTTAAAAATAAAGGTACAAATTGTTAAAAATGATTAAGCACGAAGAGATATTTTTTTGGACACACAGATGAGGTTTTCGCTCACAATAAAATTTCTATCATCCAAAATTAGCATTTAGCATTACACAAAACATTGCACGTAATGTTAAGAAAAAATTTAAGCGTTTCTGACTATGATATAGAAATCATAACAATTGAAATAAATAATAATAAAAAACAATACAGGATCAGAAGTGAATTATTTAAATTTACGTCATAACCAAATAACTTGTGGTGATCGAATGGAAAAAGAATCGCTGATATCACGATTGTGGAGAAACAAGTTAGTGGGCGGTTGTTTACTTTACCATAAAAATGTCTTAACTTTATTTTAACGATCTTTAAAATTTGCATAAATAGAGTAGATATTTTATCATTGCTATTGAGAAATAGGTACTGCATAAATAGAACTTGTTTTTAGTTGAGTATGAAACAAAACAAATATTTTTATGAAAACTGTTGTTGCTTTTCAAAAGGAAATTGTGGATCATTCAAAAAACATAAAATTATAAACAAAATGTTCTACATTCATCAGCTGGGAGATGTTGATGTTAAGAAACACCTCATCAACTTAAAGGTAATTATGTATTTTAAATTTACGCAGACTGTAATATAATTTTTATAATTACATACTTTATAACTTCTCTGCAATAAGATTTTGAGACAAAGTTCTTTAAACAAAAAAAAATAGCTCTTTTAATTAATTCCTCACTCTTTTAATAAATAATCACTAAATTAATCACACTCTTGCAATATTGTATTTTAATAATAACAACAATGTATTTCAAACTTGTAAACATTTTTCGTGAAGAGTCAGATTATAAACAATGCTTTAAATGACACACTTAATAATTGTTTAAAAAATTGTTTTTAGGTCATGCGATTAAACGATAATAATATTTGGGAAGTAAATGGACTTATTGCAAATAGACTTAAAAGAAATCTTGAAAAGGATGAACAAATATGTGCTTTTCACCGGTACACGTTTGGTATTGCATGGAGTCCTCCAAAAACATGCTTTCGTCCTCACCATCTAAATATAAAAGGAAAAAAATCTCCCGCTTTAAGGGCGTCACCAATACATGTCGTCATATCAATGTCAAAGCGATACAATGAAGTATTTTCAGTTGGTGCAATGCTGTGTTTTACCCATTTAAAGCAAGAAACTGCTTTATCTAGAGTCAACGAAAACACCAATTTATGTACAGAAACACAAACACAACAAGAACAAACATATATGACACCTGCTACTCCAGATGAAGAATTTGATCCCTGTGAAATTAATGTTTCACAGGAGATTTTGGACGAATCTCTAAGAAGCCGTGAGAGTGTAACTGAGGTTCTTAATGCAAATCCAATAAAATTTAGATTAAAAAGGAAGTTCGAATATCTGGAAGATACTACTAAAGATAAGTTAAAACGCAAGTATGTTCGCCTAGAAAACTTATTAAAGAAAAAATTTGCGGAAGCTGTTGCTCCTGGACAAGAGGAAATACTTATAGATTTTCTTAACAGTAAAAATGTTGATGAAATAAATAGCCCTCTCCCAATTGAAATTATTCGTGCTCAGAAAGTATATAAGCAAAGTGATTCCATGGGAAAGTTAGTTATCCTCTCATTATTAGACCATACCAAGTATACCAAAAAGTTTATAATGAACACATTTGAGTGTACCAAACATCGTGTAGAAACAGCAAGAAAATGGCATGCATCTCATAAAGGGTTGGCATTTCCAGAGAAGAAAGTATTCGTCCGATCTAGTCTTGATCAAACAAAGTGTGAACATTTCTTAGACTTTATATTTACAAGCGGTATTTTGCATGATGTTGCTTATGGAATAACCAAATTAAAATACGACAGCGGTGAAGAACAAAAGATAGTGCATGCAATACTGACGACAAAATATAGCCACGCTATCATGTTCTATCGAAAAAGTTGTAGTGAAAACAATTATATACCATTATCTGATTCAAGTTTGTGGAAAGTATTGCATGCAATAAAACCTTCAAGTCGAAAAAGCTTAGCTGGATTAGATGATGTTACTGCTTCAGGCATGAATGGTTTTCAAACATTACAAAAATTGGCACAAAGATTTAGTTCTAAATCTCTCGAAGCTGCCCTTGAAAAAGGAAAAAGGTATTTGAAAACAAGTTATCAAACCAATTGTAGTGTCAATGACTCAAACATTTCTTCTCATAGCTCAAAACATGCCTTATCAGATCCATCTGAAAAAAATCTTCAATCCAACACAGAGATATCAGAAGTGGTATGTGCCGATTGCTATGATTTGTGCAAAGCTATCGAGATGATCAAAGAACTAACAATTCAAAATTCTGACGATGCTGATTCTATTTATGATTTGGAAATTGCTGTAAAGGATGTATTCAACTACATATAAAACACCTGATGAGAGATTCTCAACAGAAAAAGGCAAAAATCGAAGCTTTTAAGCAATTAAACGATGAAACTGCTTTCTGTCTTAAAGATTTTTGTCAAAAAATTCTTCCGGTTCGATACAGAGAGGGCCAAAGAGAGTATTTTGGCAAGAAAGGAATGAGTTTACATGTGGATATATTCTTCATAAAAATAGCAGGAAAGTTATTCAAACGTGTTTACTTTACTTCAATGTATAGGTGTGATCAGGGAATAGGTGATGTTGTTTCGTTAGCCACTGCAGTTTTAGACCAATTCAGAATTGATCAACCGCATATCAAGAAAATGTTTACCAAATCTGATAATGCCGGCTGCTATCAGGGAAATCTTTCAGCTGAAGCAATCTACAATGTATGCAAAGAGAGAGATATAAAGTTGCTGAGATATGATTATAATGAACCCTGTTGTGGAAAAGATCAATGTGACAGGGAGAGTGCAGTTGTAAAGACAATTTTAAGGAGTTACGTTGACTCTGGTAATAATCTTTTGACTGCTGAAGATATACACAAGGCTATGCATTATAGTTTTGGCGCTAATGATGCAAAAGTAGCAGTTGCTCAAATTAGCAATGATAAAACTGTAGTTACTGGACCAAAGATTAAGATCATTAGCAACTATCACTCATTTGAGTTTGGTGAGAAAAGTATGAAGATGTGGCGTTATTTCAATATCGGTGAGGGAATTGAACAAGAGTATGGAAATCTTAAAATTCAACCCTCGATTAAGTTGTTGTTGCCATATAGCAAAACAGATAATTCAATTAAGCGTAACAAGTCACTTAAGGAAAAACAGAAAAGAAGTGACAGGCAATTATATTCATTAAGATTTTGCACTAAAATGAATTGTACTTTATCATTTGAAAGCGATGCTGAGTTAGAAGAACACATGCTATCCGGTCTTCATACAGTTCCGAAATCATTAACATCATTGGATAAAGTTCGCAACTCGTTTGTTCATAAGATGAAAATTACTTCACAACTAAATATGCCAATTTCTTCATCCTCTAACAGTGCTTCCGTAAAAGACAAACCACATTGCATGAACATTTTTCTATTGCAAGGTTGGGCATTACCAGTTCGAAGTTCTTTTAGATTTTCAAATCAGCAGAAAGAACTGTTGTATAAATACTTTATTCGTGGAGAAGAATCAGGTAATAAAATGAGCCCTGAGCAGGTTCACATGCAGCTGAGGAGAGAACTTCCGCCTGATCAATATGTAACTAGCCAACAGATAAGATCTTTATTTTCAAGGTAGGCATTGTTGCTATCAAAACTTTTGCAAATTAGATTATGTTTCTGACTGTTAAATAGTTCTTTTACAAATATGAAATTAAAATTTAGGTGAAAGTTATAATTTTGTGTGTTTGTTTACATATGTTTAAAAATATGTACAATTGATATTGTTATAGATTTAGTAACCTGAAAAGAAAAGGTAAGCTGGTAGAACCGACAACAGAAAATAATGAAAATAGTCAGGTTAACGATAACAAAGAAGTTTATGGCGAAAATGATGACTTTAATCTGGCAGGAGACAATGAAGATGATAATAAATATGAGGAAGACATCGCCAATCTTGCAAAAGAAATTTGTCTTGTATGGAAAGTGAATGATTGGGTTGCTGTTGCATATGAAAAACAATGGAATATTGGATATATTGTGGAGGTAATATTATTCAAAGTATATATTAGTTTCAAGTTTTTATTTTGTTTTACAAAACAGTGCTCTAAAATAAAAGGAATATAAATAAAATGTAAAAATAATTTCAGAATGACATTATATAAGACTTTACAAGTTTTATTGAATGTAAGCAAAATTAAACAAATCATAAACTCTTTATTATATTATTTTAAATGTTGCGCTAATACTTTTAGGTATCTATAACTGGGATCAGAGTTAATTGTATGATTAACGGGCAAGAGAAGAATACTTTTCGCTGGCCAGTTACTACCGAGGAGATAAATAACCAAACTGATAAAATTATCTGTTTAGTAAATGCTCCTTTTCTAATCAGTGGTTGTGGCGATTATTCATTATCCGAAGAAGACTATAATACAGTCATATCATTATTCTTAGAGAAACTTACTGCAGCAGAGTAGAAATTATGTGTGATGTGGTGGATAATGTGTGTAAATGACTCTATTAATAAATGAAAAACTAATTTTTAAATGGAAAAACATTTAAATGTTTGATTTATGTTTTATTTAATTAGCAATATAGTTATCTTGATGTTAGATTTTTGTTCAGTTTTTAATTCATGTTATATCATGCGTGTGACAAAATCACACGAATTTTTTTTTGTATTGACAGTTGGATATGTTTACATTTTTACAAAACTAAGCGCCTCTGCCGTAATGGTTCATTTTGTAAGTATACTAAAACATTTTTTTCCAATTTCAAGCCTTAATATATTAATAGGCCTTAGGTATCACATAACTTTCTTTGCATTTTTAGACTCAATACCTTTGATAATTTCAAATCCTAAAAGAAAAATTGTGTGCAACACTTCGCCGCTAGAATTAACTCCGATTAAAAGTTGACAAAACTGATTGATTTTGTACTTTTGAACTATGATAATTAGCCAACCGCACAGTGTCACGCAACTTTTTTATATTTTTTGGAGAGAGCTTTTGGGTTGCGTCTGATATTAACTACAAAAGCTATGTGCAACTTTTTGCCTTGCCAAAAAAATGGGTTCAAAGGTGGCAAAAACTAAATTTCTAAAAATTTTTAAAAAAATCTCAAAAATTTAAGCCCAGATTCCGAGTGAACGAAACATTTTTGAAAATTTTTTTTTTCCCCAACAGGTTTTCTCTATATTCTGATCAATATATAAAAAATTCAAGCAATTTGGAGGAGGTCACTTCCACAGTTTCAGGAATTTGCCTGATTCTTAGAAAAAACGGCTCTTAAATTAAAAAAAATTTATAACTTTTCATAACCACAACAGTCGCTTTTAATTTATTTAATATAGCTAATTTAGTAGGGTGGTTCAAAAAAGCACACTTTCAAATTAAAAATTGTATGGTCGATTGTGAAGAAAAGTGTCTTGATGTTATTTCATCTTAAAGATGAAATAACATCAAGTTCTTTTTTTTTTTCAGTAAATTTTTGTAACTTTTTTTACTTTAAATTTTCAAAAATTTAATGTAAAAAATTAACAAAAGTGTAAACCAAAATATTTTAACAACCAGATTCCAATGACATATATAAAATCAGGCCCGTAGAAAGTTTTTTGTCTTTGATTGAGAATTGAACTTTATTTAACGACATGGAGCAAACTCCAAACGTTTATATATTCATGTTTATGTAAATCTTTTCAAAAGTATTGCGATAATCGGAGTCTGTAAATAATAAACCCCTAAAGTGTTTACCTCCCTTTCATGCCATTAGCACAAGAGCGACGAGCTCATAACATTTATATATACATTTTTTTAACATTTTAAACTAAATTTAAGTTCATTAACAAGTCTAAAATGTCATGCAATAATCTCTTAGTGTTCAAAAAATATGACCATATAAATTTTGAGCAACCTCCCCAGTTATTTAGGGGATTTAAAATATTATCTATAATTAAATTATAAGTTCGTCTACAATCTAATTCTTTTCTTCATTCAAAAGTTCAGGGCAAAAGTTAGTTTAAATTTTAACGATGAAGTCCGCGTCAAACGACGCGGACTTCATCGTTAAAATTTGTCGAAGAATAACGAAGAAAATTAAGTTATTTTAAGTGATTTTTTTAAACATCTTCGCTTCCAACAAAGCTACAAGCAACCACTAATTAAAGTTGGAAGTTACTAGAAAAGAAAAGATGAAGATTGTTGAGCAAGATAAGGATTGACAGACAACTAAAAGGATTGCACATTATATGAATCAGGAAAGCAAGATGAAGGAAGCGAATTCCAAACGACTAATGTTCGAGGAAAAAAACTAGAGGATTAAGAGTTTTTGAGGCATTTAGGAACAGTCACAGAAAAAGGATGACACTTAATTGAATGACGAGTAACACGAGAATGAATTTTAGTAGATGGCACAAGAGACGCTAGCTCTTTAGAGCAGTGCCTATTATAGTATTTGTAGAAAAGAGAAAGTGGAGCAACATTACGACGATGTGATAATGGTTGGAGGTTGGCTGCAAGAGCATGTCCAACTATGTTTTTCAAGGCATTTTTGCACCTTGTCTAAAAGAGAAAACGCATCATTAGAAGATCCGCCCCAGGTATGGCAATAGTATTCCATAGAAGGCTGGATTTGAGATTTATAGAGATAGAGAATAAAAATCTAAAGTAAGAAAGTGTCGAGCTCGATAAAGAGATGCAACCTTAGCAGATGCTAATTTTGAAACGGAACTGATATATTGTTTCCAAGAAAGATCGAAAGTAAGAGTTAATCCGAGAAGATGAAGAGTGGATGACTCATCAAATACATTACCGTTCATAAATATAGGAAGATCTAAGTAATTGCGATAACAATTGGCTGAAAAAAATTGAGTTTTATCTGAATTGAAGTTCACCAGCCACTGTGAGCCCCATGCTGTAGCAAAAGTGAGATCCTTTTCTAGCTCAAATGCCCCCTTCCATGCAACCAGAGAGTGTTGGCTTCTTATCACGACAAGAATAAATGGTAGTATTATCAGTAAACAATGCCGCTTTAGATGTGAGATTATCTTTAAGATCGTTGATGTAAATTAAAAAGAGTATAGGGCCAAGGATCGAAACACGAGGAAACCCTGAAGTTACAGAATAAGAAGAAGAATGCTGTCCATCGAGGACAACTTTTATACTACAATTGGAAAGGAAGGATTCAATAATCTTGAAAATATTACCAGATACACCCTCAAAAGAAAGCTTACGGAGAAAACCAGCATGCCAAACTTTATCAAAACTTTAGAAATGTCAAGAGCGATGGCCTTAACCTCTCCACCTTTATCTGATGCAAGATAAAATCTATCGGTTATTACTGTTAGTAAATCAGTTTTAGAAGAAAAACATCGAAATCAATATTGATGATCAGAAAGTAAACTATTAGATTCAAGATGAGAGATTAAGTGTATGTTAATTAAAGATTAAAAAACCTTGCTTATGATAGGAAGAAGACTAATGGGACGGTAGTAAGACAAATCGGATCGCTCTCCAGAATTTTTGAAAATAGGGATAACAGATGCCGCTTTCCAGCAGACTGGAAAACAAGACTCTGATAAGCACTTGTTGAATAAATTTGAAAGTATAGACAAAAGCTCCGTAGAACACTTCTGCAAGACTATAACAGGTATGTTGTCCGGGCCACAAGCTGTAGAATAGTCTAAACAGGAAATCACTTTAGATACAGAAGCTGGAGTGATACGAATGTCAAGCAATGGATCAACCTGTTTGACAGCTATATCAGGTAGAACGCAACTAGTGGAATCAAGAGATAATATTGATAAAAAGTTCTTAGCAAATAATTCTTCTTTGTCTTTAGGTGAGGTGACAAAGTCTGAACCATACAAGAGAGGTGGAATTACAGATTTGCTCTTATTATTGATACTATAAAGATTCTCCAGAAGTCACGATTTTCTAGCAGTAATAAACAGACTATTGTTCAATTTGATCAGAAATAAATTGGTCAATTTGATAAGAAATAAATTGGTCAATTTGATCAGAAATAAATTGGTCAATTTGATCAGAAATATCATCGTAAAGAGTGCAGTCTTGAGATAAGGAGAGCAATATAGAACAAAGAGAAATACAATAAAGTAAAAAGGTGCTAAACGAAAGCACATAAAAGAATAGTCTGTGGATTCAAACCTAGTTTCACGACAAATGGGTGAATTCTTACGAATGTAATCGCCCAGGCTGAGCATGCGACTGTTGGAATCTTTACGAATTAAAGGAAGATAACCATCAACACTAAGATCGCAAGATGAGACAGCCGAACTCAAATTAGTCTCACAAAGAGCAAGTAGGTCTGGTGAACTTTGCAAGAGATAAGTCTCAACAGAAGAATAGTTACTTCAAAGACCATGAATATTAGTGAATGATAGATTTAGAGAACTTGGTGATGATGATGGTTTTTTGTGTTTTTTAGTTTTTGGTACTTTATTCATTTTTAAATTTGTTGAAGAACTCAACTTAAAGCATAGATAGTACTCAGAACACTGTTTAATAGCCTAAGCAATTGCCTCATTACTATTAATAAACTCTAACCCGTAACAAAGGGCTCCAAATGTATCCTCCACAATACACAAAAAAAGTACAAACAGGGACACCATCCATGCGCAACATGGCACTGTTAATACTTTGATATTTTTTAGCTGTTGATGGAATCAGCCTCTCTGAAAGCTACTACAGAGTTCGGGAAACCTGACTACCAGCCGGCTTCAGAACCATAATACTTTTAAAAGTTTTAGAGCTGTACCCTCATTAGGAGATAATAGAATAAGTTGCCTATGCATTGAGTCAAGAATATCCAGCATTCAACATCCTAAACTGGAAACAATGTATTAAAAATACACCTGCGCCAGCCTAATAGATGAAGAAGGGGTGCGAGGCTGGCCAACCGATAGAATTTGTTTACCCCTTAAGTCTTTGCCTAGTAGGCCTTCTACAAGACAGTAGCCGGATGCATTTAACATCTGCCCAAGATGAGTATTTTTTTCGAGACACCATCTCTAGCCTTTACTCAACCAAGAGTCTCAATGCAGGGGTGTTTTAAGTCGGAGTTGGCATCTCCTAGCCTTTGCCTGAAAAGGCGTATCCTACAAGGCAGCAGGACATAAAGCAGATTGCTCATAGCTGAGTGCAACAGTGCGAGTAAGGCTTATGATCTTTTTATACGTTTATTTTTTAAATAATATGAAAAAGCTTTTCCAAAGACCAAGAAAACAATTCATTCTAAAAACCTGTAAACCCTTGGATGACAAAAGGGTTTAAAAAATCATCAAAAAAGAAGCAAAAACTCCATGATAATTTAAAAAAAAATAAAACTAAATATAAAAAATACAAAAATTCTTTTAAAAAATTTAAAAAGCAAATTAAAAAAAAAACTATTACTCCAATCTGCTCGAAAATTCAATAGAAAATGGAAGAAAAAAATGGGATATAATAAAAGAAGTAACTGGAAAAAAAAAAACTAAACATAAACACTATTTTTCCAAAGCATTTACAAACAAAAATGAACACAGATATTTTTGACAGAGACAAAATTGCTGATATGTTTAATGAATTCTTTATAAACGTTGGTAAAAATTTAGCCGATCAAATAATTCCGGGAAGCAAAACGTTTAAGTCTTTTATTAAAAAAACACTTTCAGTTATAAATGAGTTTGAAATATTCGCGGATGAACTTCGAACAGCCTTAAATTCACTTAAAACCAACAAAAGTCCAGGCATCCACAAAATCAATTCAATTGTTTTGAAATCAGTATTTGATATTATTGAATCGCCTCTTTTAACAATATTCAATTTATCCTTAAAAACTGGTGTTTTTCCTGATCAATTAAAAATAGCAAGAGTAGTCCCTCTTTATAAAAATGGCGACGACTCTTTAGCATCCAATTATAGGCCTATATCAATTCTTTCTTGCTTTTCAAAACTTCTCGAACGTATCATGTATCATAGGTTATATAACTATCTTGAAATAAATAATATCCTTTATAGCAATCAGTTTGGTTTTCGCAAGAGCCATTCAACATATCATGCAATAATTGAATTATTCAATAAAATTTTGAACGGTTTTGAAAAAAATGAATATACTCTAGCCTTGTTTATTGATTTAACCAAAGCATTTGATACAGTTGACCACGAAATCCTCCTACACAAGCTAGAGATATATGGAGTAACAAACAACAATCTAAAATGGTTCAGATGTTACTTAAATCATAGGAAACAAAGAGTGTCGTACAATTCAACATGTACACGGTTACAAACAATTAGTTGTGGTGTAGCCCAAGGCTCAATTCTTGGACCTTTATTATTTTTACTCTATGTAAACGATATCTATTTAACTTCAAACATTCTTAGTTTTACACTTTTTGCTGATGATACGAATATTTTCTTCACTCACTCAAATATAAAAACAATATTTTCTATAGTTAATAACGAGCTGCAAAACTTAAATGAGTGGTTCAAAGCTAATAAGCTTTCCTTAAACATCCTCAAAACAAAATATGTTTTATTTCACAAACCATCTAACTCTGTTAATTTACCACTTCAACTTCCCCAGCTTATGATCAACAACATTAGTATAGAAAGAGACCATTCAATGAAAATCCTGGGAATAATTTTTCGAGAAAATCTTAGTTAGAAGAATCATATTTTGTGTCGAAAATAAAATCTCCAAGTCAATCGGCATCATGCATAAAATAAAATACCTTCTAATCAAAACTTGCTTAAAAATATATATTTTATTCGTTCATTCACAGTTATATCAGCTATTACAATATTGTTTGGGCAAGCACATACTCTTCAGTACTAAAAAAAATATACGTTAAACAAAAGCAAGCGTGTCTAATAGTATGCAATGCTAACAGATATACCTACGCCAAACCATTATTCAGGGAAATTGGAGCTCTAAATATTTATGAACTGAACCTCCTCCAAAATTTATTATTTATGTTTCAATGGCAAAACAACTTGCTGCCAAAATACTTTGAAAATCAATTTTCCACCATTGATCACAAATACCCAACGAAGTACTCTTTTCAAAACTTTAAAATTCAGAAGACTTTACTTAAAAAAACTGACTTCTCTATCTTATCTTGAGGACCGCAGTTATGGGATTCGATCCTTAAAGAGGAAAAAAAAAATATGAAGTCATCAAATCTCTTTAAAGTAGCAGTCAAACAGCACCTATTTAACTTAAATGACGTCAACATACTCTCCTATTTTCAAAGATCAAATTAGTAATAACAAACTAAAACAAATTTATCCCTTTTGAATGACCACAAACGATGATTCACAATATCACAATAGAAATAGTTTTTTTTTTCTTTTCTATACTCATCAATCAGATCGTTACGTACAAGGCTTTGTTTTTGGTTTATTTCTACTTATGAATTTTTAATGTCACGTGAAACTTATTGCAAAGTTACAAATGAAAGGGGCTTGATGATAAGACTGCAGTCTTCTACTTGCTCTTGTCATTATTTTAATTTTTTTTAATCTTATTTATAAATGTATACATATAAGTATACTTGTATTTATAAATGTATTAAAGTTAAATTGTAAAATAAATAGTGATGAAACAAATAACAAACAAACAAACAAACAAAAATTTCTCTTTTAAATTTTTGTTAAAAAAAAAGTTAAAAAAAGGTTCTAAGTTAAACTTAGAGTCAAAAAGATACTAAACTAAACTAAACTTAAAAAAAGTACTAAACTGTTTTGCGTGTGGGTAGGGAGAGTTGTAACTGATTGTTCGGGTGTGTGTTTATCTTTTACTGTTGTTCTAAGTTAGGTTGGTAGGAAAGTTTGTGTTATTAACAAAAAATATGCTAATATTTCATTATACATAGGTACAGATTTCTTGAATACCTCTTTGCTTGAAGAATTACCAGACAGTCTTAGTTCAACATTGTGAGTTAATTATTTTAGTATACTAGGAGGTAGATTGGGCATTTATGTAGTTTAAAGTATTATCAGGTTTGCAGTCGGCATGATTGGTTGTGGAGATTTAGAGCTACATCAAGGTAGTTAATAGTTTTAAGGTTGCACAGTATAGATATGCTAAAAACATTTAATTAACAATTATAGTGTAATAAAAATCATAAATAAAATTGCGTGATAAAAATGGGACAATATGAATAGTGCAACCTAACAACCGAATCTTGTAAGATATGCATTAAAGAAAAAAATGAATTTATTTTAAACAAATACAACAGTTTATAAAATAAAAAAAATAGAAAATTATATCGAAATGTCGACACTTTTCTCTTTTCTCTTGAAGATTTCCTCACTAGCTTTAACTCTTTTCTAGACAAACACGCACCGCTAAAAAATGTCGTAAATCGCGGCCTAACTTGGAGCCTTAAATCATACATTACTGCAGCAATTTTTACCTCAAATAAAAAAAAAAAAATATTTAAGTAATTTCTCAAAACATGAAATCTAAAAATGATAAACTAAGTCTTGGAAAAACTCCCAAAACCGATAAAAATTTAGTTGTAACACGACGAAGCAAAAAGAACCATTTTGCTTCCTTTTGAGAGCTACGTGGAAGGGTATTATAAGTCTTTTGAATACACATTCGAAAGATATCTCATACTCATCTTGTTTATCTTCAAACAACAGCATTATGCCTGATTCAGTTAAATTCTCAGAAACTTTTAACTTGTTCTTTATTTCAATCCCCGAAGAACTGCTAAAAAAAGTATTCAACCATTCCATAAGTATTTAAAAATATCAAACCTTTACTCTATATTCATTAAAACTACTGACAAAAATGAAAAATTATCATTTATTCTTTCTCTAAATCCTAAAAAGGCTTCTGGCCCAAACAGCGTTCCAACCTTTATTTTTAAACGTCTTGTTTATGATATTTCTCAAATATTTTAAATAGTTTTAAATAAATTCGATTGTTTATCATTTGGCTGACGACACTAATCTTCTCTGCATTAAGAATTCACTCGCAATATCAATAAAACTGAATATATTATTTTTCACCCTCCAAAAAAAAAATGTAAAAATTAGAACTTAATGTAGAAGACTTTTCCCATCTAAATATATAAAATATCTCTGAATATTTCTTTTTGTCATAACATTATGCTGTCTTTAATGCAACATTATGTTTCCAAACATACTCTGCTACCAATTTATTATTTCTTGTTATTCTCCCATCTAAGTTTATGTTGCAATGTATGGGGTCTAAGATATTGTTGCATTGTTTGGGGTTAAAAAGGAAAATTGATAATAAATTGCATAAGTGGGAGCAGAATGAGAGGGCCAGAGCAGGGCTGCTATGACAACAGAACAATTTATTTCCAAATCCCAATGATTTAAGAGCTGCCTTAAATACTTGCTAGCAAAAAGTCTATACAATCATATTTGCAATGTTACTGTATAGATGCCTATTATATTTTGAAGCTCCACGATTTAATTTTGTTCCAGGGCCCAAGACAGCTTTGAACGGCCCTGTATAAAAGTGTTTATGAGCATCACAAGCATTGAGTAAACAAAAACAAACAAAAAAAAACTTAAATACAAAATCGATAGTTTAGTTTGGTATAAATAATACTAACATGCTTTGAATAAAACTTGGAACTAGATAAAACTTTGAGAGAATAAACGAAAACAGTAAGTAATTGTTATAATAGTGTTATATGAAAAAATTAAAAATTTTAATATTAAATCGAATAAAAAATATAAGGATTTTAAGATTATCGACTACATCGACTTATAGTCGATTATTAGGAAATCCATAGTCGTTTAAATCGACTACTCGATTATGTCGACAAATTTTGACATTCGACTAGTCGACTTTTAGTCGATTTAGTTGAAGTCGATAACAACACTAGTTTATTTATTGTAGATTTGAATGTTAACTTTTATAGTTTATTTATTGTAGATTAGAATACTTATATTATGAAAATATAAACCCATCATTTAATATGTAGCCTCATTTTTAACCATGTTTAACGTAGAAAACCGCTCTGGGGCTAGGTATCTAGCCGGTCAGGATTTAATTACTTTTTTAAAAAATGTTTTCAATTCATGTAAAACTTTAAAAGCTAAGAAACTTTAAAAAATTAAAATATTTTAATTTTATTATATATATTGAATTTGTTTTTTAATAAAAAAATTTAAGAAAGCATCATTACATCACATCGTAAGTAATTTTTATATATGTAGGGGAGACCGGGGCTAGTTGGCCGCAGGGGTAAGTTGACGAACTGCGTTTATCTTTAGAGCCTTTCATCAGAAAGTGACAAAAATTACTCAGAAACTTCCTCATTGACCATTTCATCATTCACTGAAGTATTGTCAGGATTCGCGCATGCGCATGGGAGATATTGAGATTTATGCGTTTTTTGGACAAAAACGTAACTTTTAGAACATCGCTTCCTTTTTACTTTACAAAAAAAATATTTAGTCGTATGAAAAAAAAATTATTGTAAAAGTTCCAGTCACAATTGGTTTACTATATCCAGTCAGACTTTTTTTTCAAAGCTGCCGTTTTTCAGGATCTATAGACTGTTTATTAAAAAAAAAGCTTTCGGGGGTAAGTTGACAAATTTTCACGGGGTAAGTTGGCTCATAGCATTTACTATGGAAAAAAATAATTATTTTTATAAAATTATTTTTTTTAATTTTTTTTATTTTTAACAATATTGAAAATATCTATTCTTACAAAAAAATTAAAAAAAAATTTTGTTTAGTTTTTTTTTCCACAGATAAAAGGTGGGTTACTGTTCGGCTTTTATACGGACTAATATTTGGTACCAAAAGTAATATTAAATTTTGGGATAAAATTGTTGCAAAAATTAATTTTAAAAAATTTTTTATTAATTTTGCACTTAATAGTGCATTAATAATCATTTTTATTGCTTGCGCCAACTTACCCCGTGGTGGGGTAAGTTGGCGCAAATTTTTTTTGTTTGTTTGAGGGTCCGGAAAGGCCCCAAGAATTTTTTTTGGTAAACGAATGCAAATTTTATAAGATACCCTAATCCATACTCTTTAAGACTACACTTTAATATTTTTTAAAAAATGTACTGTTAGGGCTACAGAGCTCATAGAGTAAAAACCAACCCAACTAGCCCCGGTCTCCCCTACATTAGAAAATGAAACTTCATCTGCTGCATTGTTTACACTGTGTTCAAAGATTTTTTTTTAATTTTATCAGGGTGGAGGGGAAGGTCTTAGAGTTACCACAACATTACGTTTGTTGGAGGAGGAGGGGGGGGGGAGGATGACCCAAACACAGACCTGTTAATAATATAAATATAAAGTATACAAATGACAATTCATAGGATTACGGCGGTTTGATTATTAATAATAATGAAAAACAAGTAAAAAAAAATTATTATTATTACAACCACAATAGGGCTTCTAAAATCAATTGATCTGGTATTTTTTAGCACAAAGAATATAAACATAAAATACGTAACAAAAATTAACAAATAATATGCATTACACAAAATATGTTTAAAATATGCATTACGCAAATTAGCTATCACAGACTGAGTACTTTTATTGTGTTTTAAAATGAGTTTTATACGAGTTTATATACAAAGACACTTAGTTAAAATAAGATGGACTTCTTTGATGTAATTCAAAGATAGCGAAATTGTTAACACTTCGATGCTAACAGGATTTTCGCATCCGAAAGAACTTTGTCAAACTACGCTTATATATCGCGAATTTATATGTTTTTATAAACTAAAAAAAAGTAACAATAAAAACCGCAATAAAACACCTCAGATCTCTGTAGGATGTTACTTTACCGTTTTTGATTACACTGCTAAATATGCAATAGTTTTTAAATTAGCGCTGCTCTTCTATTGCAGTATTTATTGTCATTTTAATTACTAGACAAGCATAAGAATAGCTTTGCTTGACAAGTGAAAAAGTTATTTATAATTATTTTTTTAAATCACTTTATAATTATTAATTGCAACTTAATCTTAAATTAAAAAAGAAATTTACAAGTTTTGTAATAATTCGTTCAAAAAACATACAACTAAGGAAACAAAATTTGACTTAAGAAAACAATTCAGTTCGAGTTTTAGAAATTGCTTGCTTAATTTGAGTAAATAAAATTTTCTTTCAAAGAAAGGTTGTTTTTTTTTGTTTATTTCTTTATTTAATAATAAAAAGTTTGAAAATTAAAAGTAGAAATAATATTCAAAAATATAAGAACAAAACAATTTTTTTAGTTTCATAAAGCTGTGAAGAGTGATTTGTTTTTCTACATATTTTTGACAAACGACTTTTAAATATTACTATTTCAAGCTGATGCGTTTCTCTAAACAAAACTTTTATCAATTTGAGTGAATTAAAAAGATTTAGCTCACGCATTTAGTTGCTCTCCAGGGTTTCTTTTAAATAATTACAACACTATACCCCTTGCAAAGACCGGAAACTTGGAAATCTTTTGATAGGTCACCTTAAAAATTTCTATTTTTTTGAAGACACCTTCAGATGTTCACATGGTTCGGATGGTTAAGTAAATAAAAGCATAATTGTGTAAATCATAACATTATTTCTTAATCTCTAAATATAAAAATAAGTAAAAATTTATTCCATGTCATTTTTAATCGAAAATATTTTAAAAAAACCTACTACAAATGATGATAAAACAACGGGTATAAAAGAACTCTCTTATAAAATGTCATCATCAGGTATGATTTTAAAGGGTAATAACGTGTACAAATATAAAGGATGTGCAAACATTTGTTTTTTCATAACAAGTTTTAAAGATTTTCCAGTTTTATTTATAACGCTTTTGTTTAGAAAAATGCGATTGGTCGGAAGAAAGCAGCAGATATAGAGTAAAGAAAAGAAGAAATCTTTTTTCCAAACACCAAACATGGCAGTTAGAAAAAAAATTTCTAATTCGTCCATACATGTCTGCAGAAGAAAGAGAAACTCTTGCTAGTAAAATTCATTTAACCCCTACACAGATTAAAATTTGGTTCCAAAATCACAGGTAATATATATATATATATATATATATATATATATATATATATATATATATATATATATATATATATATATATATTATTTGCCGTTAGAAATAATTACAATTTTCATATTTGTAAAGTATACAAGTAGCCGCGACAAGAAGAAGACAAGAAGGCAAGAAAATAGTCTTTTCGCTAAACCCCTAATAATCCATAAATACGATATATTCACAAATCATTAAACTTTATAAAAAATTTCATCAAACATAATAAAAACAAATTGGAAAAATAAATATATTTAAGTTCAAATTGATTTTCAATAATAAATGAACACAAAGCAAAATAATAAATGAATAAAAAAATTTCAAAATTATATAAAGCTTTCAATTATTATGACTAAAAATATAGAATTTAAGAAATGTATACATAAAGTATTTTAAGAAAAATTTATACTTATATATATATTAAAAAAGTATATAGAATAAAAAATTTGATTTTTTAAAAAAACTTTAATCTTTGCAAATAAAACGAAAATACACCATACAACATTTTAACGATAAATAATTATAATAATAAATATAGCTTAAGAAAAAGTCCTCTATTTGATTATTTAAAGTTCTTTTTTTTTAACTTTGATTTGAAATTATTTATGTTTGCAAGCGTTTTGACGTCGTTTGTGGTTGTTAGACTCCAATGTTTGTATTTCATAACACGTTTACATACTGTGTACTTTTGTATTTAACAACTCACTTACATACTGTACTTTTAGATACAAGTTGAAAAAAGACTTGAAAGACATCTCAAAGTCTCAAAGGAATAAACAAACTTATCAACCTTGCTACTTATCTCTTCCTCAATACACAAAATATATATTAGAAGGAAAGTTCCTTTACGAACAATGCAAAATTGATAGCGATTTAAATAAAAGTTTACGGGGGCATGTTTCAGAATATCAAACAAAACACATGTTCGAAATAAAAGAAAGAAACTGCCCAAATAATCAAGTTTTACACGATTGCTATAAACAATTCCCATTCAAAGTAGAAGCAAATGATTTCTTCCGGATGATGAAATGCAGCGAAAAAATGCATACATTTAGAGGCTACACTGATGCACCATTTACGTTATAAAAAAACAATTTGTTGCTTTTACGATGTCATATGTTTAATGTTATCAAAATTTAATATTGTTTTCTTGCTTAAATTGTGAATAAGGTTTTTTAATAACTCATATTATATATTTATTTCATTAATAAATTCATATAACATTAAAAGATTTTATTTATGTTTTTTAATATTTTCTTTCAAAGTATATTTGTTGAATATTATAACTTATAAAAGAGTCATAAAATGGTTTAGAAAGCTGTAATGCAGCCAAAATGGAGAGAAACCATATTAATAAATAAATGAAGAAGTGAATACCAAAGAATAAGAGCTATATATTGAAAAAACATATTCGAGGTCTTATAATACATACCCAAAAAATGTTACTATACCCTGTATCGAAACTTATCGAAGCTTATCGCAGCCCTGTGTTGAAGCTTAGGGTACAGTAACATTAAAATTTATTTCTGGCATTGTTATTTCGTATTTTTTAATTGAGTCTAATTTTTTAATTTAATGAAACATTTTTATGTTCACTTTTTTTTTTATTTAACAATTTTGTGATTCCGTTGCTATCCAAGCTATCCGTTGCTATCCAAGCTATCCGTTGCTATCCAAGCTATCCGTTGCTATCCAAGCGAACATTGTTGAATAATTTTCTTGTTTATGCAGATCGTTTTAAACATTGTTAATTTTAAATGATTTTATGAGTAAAATAACTAGCAAAAATAAAAATTGACAATTGGTATATATAATAGAAAGAACAAACGTAGAAAAAAGTCTATCAACCTCCCTGATGATTTTTCAATAAAAACAAATTTTTATATGATTAAATTTAGATTTTTGACCCGAATTTTTTTTTTATAATATTGAATTTATATCAAAAAACATTTTTATAACAAGGAATTATTATTCTTATACTTAAAACAAAAATTATCTACTAAATTAGAAACAGCGTAAGTCAAAAAAGTGTATCACCCCATCAATAATTATTTTGCTAACATTTAATATATATATATATATATATATATATATATATATATATATATATATAATATATATATATATATATATATATATATTACTAATTTATATATATATATATATATATATATATATATATATATATATATATATATATGTATATATATGTAAACATTTTTTCTCCCTCGTATCAGTGACGAATCCATGAACTTTTAGTAGGGAGGGGGAGGGGATGTTGAAATACTTATGTATTTTGTACCATATTTTTGTCTCAAAAAAATAAAGTCATCAATTTCAAAGATATTTTTAAGACGTTTAGATTCTGGTGGTGGTGGTGGGGGTTGGGAATGCATACCCCACCCCCTCCCCCTGGATCCATCACTGCCTTGTATTATTATGTAATAAATGTATTAAAAATTCTTTAAATTGAAAATACAAATATGGGTTGTAAAGATTAATTAAAACATATAGGTATATATGAAAACATTACCGCGCTGCATTTTAGAACCTATTGTTTCTTAGTAAAAACTAAATTTGCTGAAGAAGAATTTACTTTAACTTATTTTCTTGTTTATTTCGTTCGTTTTTATGATGCCAAATAATTTTTTGTCCAAATATCAATTCCACAACCATTAGCGTTTCTAAGAAATTCTATTGTTTCTGTGCAATGTTTGTCCGAATATCTTATAATGCATTATAATGATTTTTTAGAACACTTTAGAAACTTTACGCTATTTGCGACAATAATATAAAAATGTTAAACAAAATAACACAAAACTAAGTATGAAAAAAAACGACCAGTTTCTTCTCGGTTGTCTCTCCGGTTCAGAAACTGCTGAACATTAGAGCAAAAAACAGAGTTTTGTTCCAAAAACAAATGGCTTTGTTTTCGACAAAGCTCGGCTGCACAATCTACCTAAACGTAAAATCACTTGGCGTAGAAGCTAAAATCGGAATGAAAATATCTAAAGAATGGTCCGATTATTAAGTTTCTTATTATGGCGAAGATCGAGAGGAACAGTTAAGTTCGATACGTAAGAAAATATTTGGTCACAAAAAATAGGGGCTTTGAGCTTTATTAAATATTTTAAAGTCTTTAACGCGTGAGAAAATTGTAACAGCAAACATTTTCAGAACTGCATAAAAAATTGCAAAACAATATTTACGGGTTCCTGAAACTAAAGGTCTTTTTGTGAGTATTAATCTTGTCTTTATAAGCGTCAATTTTTTCAAAATTTAAAATTTGAAAATAAAATTACTACAGAGTTGGTTGATTCACCTGGAACATGCCATATCTGTAAAACGTCAATACGTGTTTTACTTTCTGGGACCAGTTTAATGTCTGACTCAATACAATCAACTAGTCAGTATAATGATGCAGCAACATGTTTACAACAGCGCCCTATATCAGTTTTTTAATTGCATTAAGCATAAAACAATTATTACACTTTGTAACTAACAAATATATGGAGGCTTTTACATTTTTACAAAATTTTCAAATAAGCAATAGCCAAGAGTTTGAAGCTTTTTGGCTCTTATTTTACAACTATCGATATATGTAGTTCCCTTAACAAAATAATCCTTAATAAAGTTGCAACAAGCTCTAATAACAGTTCGGAGAACAACTAGCATCTGTTTTTTTTTTACTAAATTAGCATTAAAAAAACTCATTACTATAGTAAAATCTACTTCAAAAAAAACCTTATTCGGATTTCTTAGATTTAAATGAACACAACTACCACAATACATTGCGCATTTTACAACTTGCGGAAAAGATCTATTGCTACATTTTTTAGTTACAAGTTATACGCTGGGTGTACGAACTATTTAAAAAAGTGTAGATCTATGCTAATTTATTTTGAATAGTATTATTATGCATTGACCTATATTAGATATAATTTTAATTGCATATTTTTGTTTACTAAATCAATCAATTAATATAATCTGGCCACGATTTTACAGTCACGTGGTCGTTTATAAATTGTTTAAAACTAATCTTACTTAAAACCATTTATATTATTAATACAAATAATAATGGTACAAATGATAATTAGCAACAACAAAAATAAAAAGATAATTAATAATTTTAAAACAGTATTAATTTTCAAACAACATTTAAATATATATATGCTTAGAAAAAAAAATCACCGTTCTAATATTCAAAACGTACAACAAAAACAACAACATTAAAATCGTATAAAATTAAAAGCACAACAACTATTTATTAAATGTAATAAGTGAAATATAATAATAATCATGAGAACATAGTTAGAAGAAGTTTATAAATATTAATTATTGTTAAAACTTTTAACTTAAAAGAAACCATTGCGTTATTTTTTTTTTTTTTTTTACCAATAACTTAATCGCCAAGCTTTTTTGTAAATCGGTTAGTTTAAAAATACTTCTTTGAAATCTTTATAAATTTTTTCAAAAAAGAAGTAATTTTTTTGATTTGTTTTCAAAAGTTATTTAAAAAATAACTTTTGAAAACAATTAAATAACTTTCTCATAAAATTATTGCTTTTTTTGATTGAAGTGATATTAATGAGCTTGTTACTAAAGGGATTTTTGATTTAGTGTATTTGCGTTAAAAATAACCAAATTAAAAAAAATCACGTGTTTAATTACTTAATTTTTTAACCTTGCTTTCATGTTTTAATTTAAATAAATTTATTTACTTTTTGATTTAAAAATACTCTCGATAACAAGATTTCTATTAGTCTTTTGCAAGTTTTTTACAGCTACAAAGTTATCATAAAAAACCAATTCTTGAAATAACATTTTATTTTACGATAAAGAAACCCAACAACGAACTTCAGGCTGCTGATGTACTCACGGCCGACGCCACCGCATTTTTTTTTTAAAGAACTTTTTTTTTCTGTGATAATTTAAAAATATAGAGGAATTTTTTTAGAAACTGACGATTGTGCTCTCCCACGTCGAAGCCCGTGTCGTCGGCCCTGGTACTGGACAAACCGTTTCGGAATGTAACCCACAAGCGTACGAGAGAAAACTGCTGCATCGATCTGCAACATAGATACAACTGCTGACTACTCACCGACTACTTCGCAACATTCAAAGACACCATCGTCAAGTTTACTCCATTTTTGGATCAATAACCCTGCTCGATGTGTTGAAGGACGGTTTTTTTTATCTTTCTTGTAGAATCATATCTACAATATATACAATCATATATACAATTTCACTCGCCATCACATCAGAACAAAAGAAATTTTTTGAGTTATGCGGTTCATATCTGGTACGCATTTTAAATCTATTTAAAAACATCAAATGATACAGTTTAAAAAACAATAAAAAACTAGCTGTCCATTAAGTCTGTTCCACATCTATCATTTTATATCTATTCTTTATATGTTTTTTTATTTCAATAGTTTTTAGTAAACGATAGAAAATAATTGGTTTAAAAATCTCGGCTTTACATTTCTCCCGGTATTTTTTGAAATTTTAAGTTTTTTCTAAAGATCCACCCTTACCCACTCACACATACACTGGTGTAAGTGGCAAGTGAAAAAAGTTATTTTAATTAAAAATAATCAAGATTTAATTCGAGAGCTTTTAACAAAATAAGGAAATGCAAAACAATAACATTTACTTATATAAGTATATATATTTAAAAAAAAAACAAATATATTTACACATTAACATACAAATTAACAAAATACAACAATAGTAAATTTTGTACACCTTAAGGTGATAATTAAGATAAATTTATCTTAAAAATACGTCATTTGATTATTAATCTAAAAAATGTAATTCAAAAAATCAGTGACATAATAAGAGTCATGGTTAGTCTTTTCCGAACCAACCATTAATATACTTGTTATTCAAAGTCTATTTCAATAGGTTTTAGAAAATGATAAAGTTTCTGAACTTCTAGCGCAGTGTCAACTCACTCATAAGTTGTTCCAGAGTAGTAAATTAATTAGGTTTTCTAATTAATAGTATTAATTGCACATTCTTACCATCTACCTTTCTAACTCGACTTTTTCTGAATTTCGCTGTAATATTTTTCGTTCTCCTCAAACTCACTTACTCTAGGTCTACAAAGCGGGTTATGATGCTTCTGAAGGAGCTGAAGTTGTCTTCGCAGGCCCGGGTATGTGGCCTCTATATGGCAATTAGCCCGAGGAGGATAAACCACAATACCCAGTAAATGGTAAAGTAGATTAACTTAAGTTAAACCATTAAAATGATTATGCATTAAATATTGAAATATCAAATAAATGAACTAATTAGATATAGTCATAACAATTAACCCTTTTGCGACGAGTGACCTGTATGGCGATTCATAAAATTTGTTTCTAAATGACGAGTTCATAAACAATTTAAATATTTTAAAACATCTATAGCAATTGGGGAAAACTTATCCTTGAATTGCAATTTTGAATTGAATTGTAAATTTGTTAACTTGTTAAAAAGATTTATTACGAAAATTCTTAATAAATCTTTTTAACAAATTAACATTATTAAATTTACTAATTAAAAAAGCATAGCAACTGCCAATTTTGTTTTTCTATATTGGATAAATAGTCATATGATAAACCTAAAATAAAAAATAATGGAATTATGATGAAAAAAAAACACATCACATTTAAAAATAAAAAATCAGTTTACCTGTTTATATATGGTAATCTTTTTTGATATTGCAGTGGTTATAAATATTTTTTGAAAAGCTAACTAAAATATCTGTTTCAAAAATCAAAAGTATTAACAATACTAAGGATAAAATCAAATTAGGACATAAATTATAGCAAATGTGGTCTTGGCTTTTAGTTAATGATTAAAAGTCCTTATAATAAAACTACCCATTATTTATTTTTAACGATAGTCACCAACGGGAAAGTAACCCAAGCTGTCTATCAACACAATTCATCACAAAAATAACATCACAACAATAACACATAAATAGCATGAAACATTTGTATGTACACGGCTTGCCTGGCATACCTAACAACCTTACTCTACAGATTGCTAATTGGCACCACTTTGAAAACATGGAAACAACATAGTATAAATATATATATAAGCTATAAACACATATAACCTTTTATAATAAATACAATCTTACATTATACATATAAACTTATATAACAATAATAAACATATGACAAATAAAGTGTGTCCAACTCCAAGCTATTATACTTTGCTATTATACAAGCTATTGCACTTGAGTTGGTACATTGGTACATTAGCATGCAACACATGCTTGTAATCTACAAACAATCAACTTTCAAAATTTAAATTTTAAAGTCTTAAGACTATAAATAAAGAATATTAGAAAATGTTACGTAATTTGTATAGCATTTTCCACCTACCATACTTTGAATGTTTGTTAATTTTGAAAAACCAGCTATCAAATGCTTTTTGAATATTCTTAAACATGCAACACATAGTTGACCATAAGGGAGACACAGTTTTTTTAGATACACAACAACTCTATCAAATGCTTGACCTTTACTTTTCATTTCATTGAATATGCCAATAAAACTGTTAGGAAACTGACAACTTTTTTTGAACAAAAGGTAAATTAGAATCTGATGGAGCTAACTGAATTTAAGCAACAAATAACCGTTTTCCACCAGAAACACTTACTTAATCTCTAATTCCAGTGCTATTTCATAAGGTTTGTGAGCTATATTTGTCATATAACTTATATTTATATAACTATATTTGTGAGTAACTTAAATGCACAAAGCTCTAAAATTGCTCATTCAGCAACTAGAAGCCCATTTACCGCTTGTAGATCACACCAGAAGTTTGCATGCTGTAAAAGTAAAACGTGTTATTCAATCAAGTCTCCCCAATTTGGTGAGTCTCCCGATTTTTAAAAAACGATTTATCCAATTTACAAAAAAATTGAAAAACTCCCTTTTTTCTTATTAGCAAGTTTTAAGATTTCTAATTTTTTTCATTTTTAAATGGTTTTTTGGTCTGATTTTTGTTTTTGCTTGTGTGATTTGTGTTCTATAGAACACAAATCACACAAGCGAAAACAAAAATCTACTATAGTAGCTACTATATATATAGGAATGCTACTATAGTAGCATTACTATCTGCCATGGAGAATGCGTCAATTGAAACAAAAATAGGACTAATATATATATATATATATATATAATATATATATATATATATATATATATATATATATATATATATATATATATATATATATATACATTGCGTTTTTATTCAATTTGACGATTTTTACCCCACTATTACATCAGAAATACTAAGTAATGCAATACTGTTTGCAAACAACCACGCAAGTATTAGCGAAGAGAACATCAGAGTCATTAAACATTGCAGAAAGTCCTTGCTATTTTTTAAAAACAAAACATGGAAAAAAAACTTAGCACACGACTGCTTTGATGTCACAATGGGTTGCTTTGACGGTGCAGAAGTTTGTGAAGTGGTGGGTCTATATATATTAGACTCACTATCTAAAATAATAAATAAAGAAGACGTTGGACTATATTGTGACGATGGTCTGATGATACTTCGTAAAAAAGCTGCATCACAAATTGATAGAAAACGAAAAAACATAATTAGAGTTATAAAAACGATCGGTTTTAAAATAAAGATCCAAACAAACCTACCCGCAGTCATCTTTTTAGATGTATCCTTTAACTTAGAAAAAAGCTCCTACCAACTTTTCAAAAAACCAAATGAATATCTACGTTACATCCACTCTGATTCCAACCACCCTCCGCAAATAATAAAGCAAATCCCCATCTCTATCAACAACAGATTATCACAAAATTCCTTGAATGAAAAAATATTTAATTTATCTATACCAGAATACGAAGATGAACTAAGAAGAAATGGCTTCACTAATTTTAATTTAAAGAATAACCCCCAAAAAAGAGAAAAAAAAGACAAGAAAAAGAAATTTAATATGGTTTACAGTAAAAGAGTCTCTTCCAATGTCGGACATATCTTCCTGAACTTAATCGACAAACACTTTTCAACATCCCACCCCCTAAGTAAACTATTCAATCAAAACACCATCAAATTGAGTTACAGCTGCATCAAAAATATCGAAAGTATAATAAAAAGCCACAACAAGAAAATTAGTTCAGAAAGACCAAAAGAATACCCACCCTGCAATTGCATAAAGAAATTTGTTATTTATTAATGTATAGTATCCCCCCCCCCCTAACACCCCAGAAAAAGTATATATTGGCCTAGCAGAAGGTGAATGGAAGAAAACCAATAACACTCATTCACAAATAAAAAGATGAAAAATTCAACCACCCTTTCAAATATATGTGGCAGATAAAAGAAAACTTAAAAATAACACCAAAATTAACTTGGTCATAATTAAACTAGTCCCCGCCTACAGCAACGTAACAAAAAAATGCTTGCTTTGCCTTCATGAAAAACTTTGCATAATATCATACAAAGGTACGCAAAAATTATTAAATAAAAAAACAAGCAAAGGTATATAGTTTGCAAATTTATCATGGTGGATCATATTATAAAGTTTCCCTTGTATCCATTTTTAAAACTTGACAGTTCCGGCTATTTAGACTAATTATATTGCTGCCGGTTGAAACTCTCACGACAAAATACGCAATGAACAGCTTGTAAGCACCTGGATAACGCAAGCAGCTTGTAAGCACGTGGTTAACGCGACTGTCTTTTGAAAAACAACTTGTAAGCAGCTTCTAGGATTTACCAAGCATCTCTACTCACACGTAAAAACAAATCTCAAAAATCTCAAAATAAATAGCCTTATAAGTTCCCTTGAAACAAGCAATGGCAGCTTCAGTAGAGACTACAAAGTTTTGTCCGCCACTATTAAGAATTATTTTCATTCAGTTTTTGTCGAGTAACCGCTGGTGCCAGGGCCGTACCAAGGGCGGGGCCAGCCGGGCCGCAGCCTGAGGCGCCAAAATTGGGAGGGCGCAAAATTCCCCAAATTAATTAATTTATTTTCACATTATGAAACTAATTTGCGTGGCGTCACTTTTATGTTGATAAGAAAATTAATTAAAATTGCGCCTCCTGACGAACTTTAAAATAAAAGCTCATTTACCAAACAGAAGAGCGCCCTTAAACACTAAAAAGTTGTATTTTCTGAACATTATTTTTTACAATGAATCGTGCAAAAAAATTATCTGGTGCTGAATTTAAGAACGACAATTAAAAACCAATAATTATTTATAATATAAACAAATGATTCATTAAGGATCATATAAATTAATTTAACGCACACATTAAAAATTATTCTAAAAAGAAAAAATTAAAGACAAAAAGAACTTCGAATTTAAAAAAAAGAACGCCTAATTTAACCGGCTTAAATAAAGAAACAAATGAAATGAAAGGGAGAAGAAAAGAAAAAAGAAAAAATAAATAATAGAAGAGCGCAATTAAAAAATAAAAAGTTGTATTTTCTGAACATTATTTTTTACAATGAATCGTGCAAAAAAATTATCTGGTGCTGAATTTAAGAAGAAAAGAAGAGACCGTCTTGAAAGTGACGCAAAACTAAGAAATTGTTTCAAGAAGTGGTTGGTAACAAACTCTTCTATGGAAAAACAAATTATTTCAGAGGATATTTGCAATGAAGTTGATAATGATTCAACAGCTGAAGTTGCTGCTACATCTTTAATTACTGACTTAAATTCATATCATCCATTGGAATTAATTGAAGAGGAGATTTTCATTGGCCAAAGTCAAGACGATTTTGGACCAAATGATTCAGAAGCACAAGAAGATAGAAATTCTCAGCTTTCCAAACCAATTGAAATGGGCAACAGTGAATTTCCTCCTGAAATCTCAGAAATTTCAGCAACCTCAGGAGAAAACTTTCAACACAGTGATCCAGCTACATGGCCTAAAATGACAGATAAAACAAGGTGCTTTTTGATTCAGCATGGGCCGGAGCAAGAAAGAAGAGAATTTTTCCCATACACACTTTGTGACTTTGACAACAGAATGCAACACTTCAGCTCAAAATGGTATGAAAAAATTCATCCCAATGGTAAAAAATTTGTTGGCTACTGGCTGCTTTACAGCAACAAAAAAGATTCTTTGTTTTGCTTTTGCTGTCTGCTATTTTCAACAACAAAAACCAACAATTTTTCAGAAATTTCAAAAGGATTTTGTGACTGGAAAAAACTAAACCCAAGAATTCCAGAACACGAAAACAGCAATGAACACCAAAGATGCTATTCTGATTGGAAAAATCTGGAAAAAAATCTCAAGGAAGGAAAGACCTTGGATTCTGATCTGCAGAGAGTTATCAACGGAGAGATGAAAAAGTGGAGAGATATCTTGAAAGTGATTGTTGATGCAATTTTGTTCTGTGCCAAGAACAAACTTGCCCTTCGGGGTTCAACAGAAGTAATTGGAGAGCAAAACAGTGGCATCTTTCTGAACTTAGTTGATCTGATAAGCCATTATTATCCTTTAGTGGCTGAACACGTTGCATCCGTTAAGGCAAAGAAAACCACAACATCCTACTTTTCTCCTCAAATTCAAAATGAGCTGATTGAATTACTTGGGCAGAAAGTCAGGAATGAAATTTTGTCAAATGTCAGAGAAGCTAAATACTACTCTGTTTTGTTTGACTGCACTCCAAATGCCTCCCACAAAGAGCAGATGACCCGAATAATCAGGTATGTCCACATCACTGAGGAAACCTGTACAATTGAGGAAAGCTTTGTGGACTTCATTGAATCTCACGAAAAAACTGGGAAGGGCCTTGCAGCTGAAATCACCTAAAAACTGGAGAAGGATGGCCTGAGCATTTCTGATTGTCGGGGCCAAGGTTACGACAATGGAGCCAACATGTCTGGAAAAGATAATGCCGTTTAAGCTCACATCCATTCTCTAAATGAGTTTGCAAGATTTGTTCCATGTGCAGCTCACACTTTAAACCTTGTTGGTGTCCATGCTGCTGAAGTTTCTCCACTCATGATTACATTCTTTGGAAAAGTTCAAGCCATCTTTAACTTTTTCTCAAGTTCTACTTTAAGATGGGAAAAACTGATGAAAATATTGACCATCTCACTAAAGGGAAATAGTGATACAAGATGGTCTGCCAAAAAAGAAGCAATCATCCCACTACACAGACAAATAAAAGAAGTTCTTCAAGTTTTGGAATCCATAATTCACACTCCCAAGACAAGTGCTGTCTCAGTTTGCTGTGCAAAAGAGCTCATCATTCAATTTGATTTCAGTTTTCTGTGTTTGTTGGATTTTTGGTGTCAAATTCTTTCTTTAATTGACCGGGAAAACAAACTGCTTCAGTCTAAAAGCATTTCAATTGACATTGCAGCAAAAAAAAATGAAAGGACTGAAGGCTTCCATTCAGAATCTGAGAGATGTTGGGGTGGACAACATTAGCAAAGCTGCTGCAGAAACAGCTATCCAAATTGGAATTGAAGGAGACTTTCCTATGAAGAGAAAGCGCAAAGTGAAGCAGATGGCACTTTATGAAGCTGAAGATGACTTTTCCCGTTTGTCACCAGAAACAGATTTCGGATCCCAGTGCAACCTTGTGTTTGACAGCATTCTCACACAAATTGAGTGGCGGTTTGAAGCTATGTCTGCAGTATCCTCAAATTTTGACTTCCTCAGTGGACATTCTCTCTCCAAAAGTTCAGTGGTTGAACTTAAGACTAAAGCCAAAAATTTGTCTAAAATTTACAAGGCAGATTTAGATTCTTCAGATTTCCAGTCAGAAATGGCAAGCTTTAAATATCAAGCTGCTGCCATGATGGAAAACTTTGAAAAATCTAGCCCGATGGACATTTTGCAGCTCATTCATAAATACTCATTGACTGATGCATATCCTAACACGGCAATTGCAATTGCTAAATATGATTGGATGTCAACATATGGCTTTTTTTCTCACGGTCTAAATTTGTTAGCTTGTGTCCAAGTAAAGTAGAACAACATAATTTCTGAAACACTTAAGCAAAATAAACAAATAGTCAAGTTTTTCAAAAACAAGCATGTTCTAAAGAGTATCCTTGAGCGTTGCAGCCTACATTCTCTGAAAAAAATTTGACGCTAATTCTTCCTGTTGTAATTAGATGCCATCTCAGTTTTCAATGTTACAATGTCATCTGCGTCTTTGTTACTCATTGCGATTGGCAGTAACTGATGAGAAAGCAAAAGAATATATTGAAAAACGCAAAAAAAAGAAGGAATTAACCTTAAAGAATTAGTGTTAAATAAATTTTTTGGAAAAAGACAAACTTGGCTTATAAACTTCGGAAACCTGTATCAGAGGCTATTCTTGAATCAGAGGTTGATACAGCATCAGTTTCTATTTTATCACAAGTCTACTCATATGTCACAGCTGAAATATCTGATGTGCTGCAAAACTCAACACTACTGTCTTTACAAGAAAAATAGAATATCACTACTTGTGTTAAAAAACGTGAAGACTTTGTCATAAAATCTATACATTTTGCAGCTAACTTGCTTGATCCAAGATTCTTGGTCAAGATTTGAATCATTCAGAAATGATTTTAGCGGAGAAGCATATATTCAGAATAGCTGAAAATGAAACACTAGCTGCTGATGTTATATTGGATGAATATAAGCTTATTTTTTATTTTAACTTATAAATGAACTTTAAAGCTCGTAGAATATTTAGCCAGGATAGCCGCAGCTACATTCGGAAGCTGAGTGTGGAGTGTAATCCAGTTATATGGTGGAGAGCATAAGCACCAACAACATTATTTAAGAGAGTGGCATTAATTGTCTTGCAACATTGCATCTGCTGAACGTGCAAACAAAGAGTTTTATTGCAAAAATCTAAAAAAAAATTTAAATCGTTTAACCAATACAAGAGCATCAAATTTATTATTTATTGCTAAACTTAATTCTAAAAGAAAAAAACATTTATGTTTACAAAATAAAAAGATTGGTGATAAAGTCATAGCTCCTTATTACTCAATGATAATGATGATGAATATGACAGTGAATACTTAAGTGATGATAGTATTGATCTTCACATTAAAACTAAGCATTAAAACTTACAAAGACCTATCATTATATTATGACAGAATAGCTGTAGCATAACTATTAAAAAAGAATAAAAAATAAAAATCTAATATATTAGAGGAAAATTATTTTTCAGTAATTTAAAAATGAAAAACAGAAATCTTTCCGAAATTGAATTTAAATCTGGTGATCAAGCTGTCCAGGAAAATAAATCTACTTTTTTCAATCCATGCATTTAATGTACGAGCTGTATGGGCAGACGCCATATCTTGTTGAAACTGCCACCAATTGTTTTAATCAATCAGCATGTCTACTAACGGAATAATGCAGTTCTCCTGCGTCTCCCTATTAGTGTTCTGCTTTATTAAGTATGTTAAATATTACACAACCTATTTCGGCAAAGTTAAAGCTTTAAATATCAATCATCTCATTTTTCCATAATTTTCTATATTCAACACTTCAGAATTACCTTCATCACTGAATATAAGTTGCTTTCGCTCCAAAAGACCACCATATAATCTACTTACATCACTTTAATCATGTAAGCCAATCTCTGGCTGTCAGTATGGGTTTTCTAAGTAAAACTTAGAGTATTTTTCCTAAGTAAAACTTTTCTAACAAAAAAGAGACATTTTCACCGTTTTTGTTAAATTTGCTTTTAAGTTCAGGACAACTTAACCTTGCTTATTCTCTATTACTAATCATGGAGCCATCCTTCATATCTATTACTTGCAACCAAGCTGCTTCGCTTACTGCTTTGTAACTGCTTCACGATTGATGAAATTGCAGAAAATCGAAATGAATTTTGGAATTAAACTGAAGAAAAGGTTCAGTTATTATATAGCTAAAAGTTAGAAGTCATGGAAGTAGTAATTCAAAGGGCATATTGTATAGGGTTTCACAGTATTGAAAGTGTTAAGATTACACACCACAGTATTAAATTGTTAAGATATAAAGATAAACCAAAAATTTTAAAAGAATCAAGAAAACTAAAGGGTGTCAATACTTACATAAATAAAGATTTCTCGCAAGAGACATCAAAGAGAGCCTGAGAAGCTAAAGAGCTTGTTTAAGAAGCAGAAGTAAAAGTTAGGCAATTTACTCATGGCTAAATACATTTCAAAAAATAAAACTTCTTAACATCCAAATTGCAAATTATGAATTACTGACTATCAAATTGTTAAACCGCAACAAAAAAAAAAAATTAAAAAAACAACTGCTTTACATAGTCCACTTTGTAAAAATAAAAAATTATTTATTGGTTTTTATTTTAGTTTTTGAGCTCGACGGCCGCGCAGAAAAACAAAGTTTACTCCGGCAATCATCAAGAAACGCTTGGCATTGTCCCATAACTTACTTCTCTTACGTCTTGCTCTGTGTCTATATTTATTAGAAATATAGTTCCGATAATTATTATTATTTTGATTATTAAATTTTCTATTTCTTCAATTTCTTTTATTTCTATACGCACAGTGGGTCAGAATGCCCATTTTTGTGCCAAAATTATTTTTTTATTAAATATTATTAAATTTGATATAAATAACATACTTAGAGCTTCTAAACATATTTGTGACTAAAAAAATGATTTTATTAATTTTTTTTTTTCTTAATAATTATAAATACAGCAAAAAAAAATTAAAAAATGCATTTTTTTACATCTTATCAACTCAATTCAAACACAATCCACAGAATAAACATTAAAAAATTACATTTTACTGTTTTTAATAGGTACACAATCTTATGAAAAAAATACTTTCATGTCTTATCAACTCATTCAAACACAATTTACAACTTTAAGGCAACCATCTTTGTCTGCATGAATTTAAATGAAGTATTTACAAATTTACAATGTTATCTCCTGATAATAATAACTCCAAAACCTCAACAGGAAAGTCTTTCTTTTTTGAAGTGCAGGTTTTCCTCAAAGATGCTATGACAGGATCAGATGAGCATAGAAATCTTTTCAAAATGTCCTCATTTTCCATACATCTTGAAGCTTTTCGAGCATGACGTTCACGAAATCGTTTAAAAAATATTTTTGTTGCCTCCTGTGCTTCTTCACTCATCATTCCAATTGGCAGTGAGATTCTATTAATGATGGCTGGGCCGTGGATCAGCAGTTTGTGGAGGCTTTGTGGCATGTAGTACCATGGGTTCAGTTTCACAAACAACTTTGCAGTTTCTGTACACATCATGGTAAACTTTTCAGTATTTATTTCATAGCCACTTGATATGCTTGACAAAATAATGTGCAATTTTAAAATTAGTTCCTTATTGACAACTGTTATATTTGCAAAAGAAATGGCATCAGTAAATGCTAGTCGAGAAGTGTTGCCATCATTAGATGTACCAGATCCTCCAGACTTTGGTTGATCAACAACAAGGCCCATCTGTTGAAGAAAAGCTTGTTGGATGTGAGACTTTGTTTCAGCAACTTGTTCTTTGTCTTCTGCTGTTCTTGCTTGCCACTTTTTGATAGGCAACTTGTAACCAATATGCAGAAAACATTCAAAACATCGAATCCAGCAATGCGGTGTAGATAAACCATACTGCAAGCCTTTTGCCTGGTAATTTCTTACTATGCTGGTATCAATGTTGTTCATCTCTTTTGATGAGCATCCACAGATAGAGCAACACTGACTTGAGTTAGTGGTCTCAGATAAAGCTGTGTGTACTTTTCCATCAATCATTGTTATTTCAATCACATGCATTACTTGAAGTACTTTTCCATTGTTTAATATAATTTTTGTACAATTTAAATTCCTTATTTCTTCTTTTAGTTGAGCTTCTTCAGAAATTATAATATCTTTAGACTCTTTTTCAAACTGAAAACGCAAAGGGCGACAATACAGAGTTGATGATGGTATTAGGTTTCGCCACAAAGTTGTCTTTTTTCCACCAGCAAATGAGCTCAAGTCAAGTGGCACTATGCAAGTTAAAAATAATGACTCTTCTATTTGTATATTACGGATACCATCTTTAGAAACTGTTTGTTTATAGACACTTTGTCCTGTTGAGCCATCAAATCCTGCCTTGTGTCTTAAAGTAGCAAATATGGTTGTATCACCAGCAGCTGTTTCAATAACTTCATTCTGTACTTGACATAGTCTTTGTGCAGTGTGGTGGACCAAGCTCTGCATTGAGATTTTAAATAAATATACGAATACGGTTACCTTTTAAGCCCTGCCATCTCTTTCTTATATGAATTAGCAATGTTTCCAGCTTAGGGTTAGGGTTTACCAGATTCATACCATTGATAACATCCTTTAAAAGACCATGGTCAGAGATTTTTAATTTATTTTCTAGCATGTAGGTATATATATCAATGTATTTCATTTTAACCTATAAATTCTAAAATACATTCATTAGAAATCATTTAAATGACATTATATTTATGCCTAAAAGTTTAAAGATGATGTGTTTTATTTTTAATTAAAAAGCCAAGTGATTAATTAAAAATTAACTAATTAAAATAACTCGTGATTTGTTTGTCGCGGGCAAACAACTAAAGGACTCTGATGGGATATGTGTTCCCAGGAAGATGTTGTAATATGGGACGATTTTCGCGGTGACTGTTATGAACCCCAGGAGCTTTTCAAACCAAAAGAATTTCACTGAAAATTATTGGAGTTGGGTGTGTTTCAGTGATGAATCGTCCTTTTACAACATGAGTGAGAAAGCAGTCTATGTACGCAGGAGACCCAGTGAAGAATTTCATCCTGACTGTGTTGCAGAGACAGTAAAGCACCCAACATGTCATGGTCTGGACAACTTTATATTGTAGTTACACCATGAATCAATACAAGAAGGTGCTTAAAACATGACTGCTTTCTCAACTTGATGAATCGTGTCGACGGAGACCATTCACTTTTATGTAAAATGGAGCATCTTGTCACACTGCAAAGACAATCAAGAAATACTTAGCTGACAACCACATTAAGTTTCTACAGTGGCCAGGTAATTCACCTGACATAAACCCTATTGAGAACCTGTGGGAGATTGTCAAAAAAAGAGTTCGAGGGATAAAACCAAAAAATAAGAGTGAACTGACCGAGGCTTTGATCAACGTCTGCATTATGACGACAAAATCCGTCAGCTTTGCCCGAAACTTATTCGTGGGATGCCTTCAAAGGTGGACCTTTGAAAGCATCCCACGCACTGTTTAAAGATAAGGGAAGCTATACAAAATATTAACTGATATGTTTTAACTATCCGAACTTTCATTGTCATTGTAATTTATTCCATTTTCTATTGTTATTTTTTGCATTTTTATTGTAATTTTTACTTAGTCTTATTACTCGATATTCAATGCAAAGATTAATCTCATTAATCTCTGCATTGAATATTGAGTCTATATTTTGCATTTTATTTCATTGTTTTTATACTTAAACGGGCTAGTTTTGTGTTTTATTACAATAAAATATTGCTTTTCTTAATTTTTTTTAATTTTTTGTATTGTTTTGAAGTAAAAATGTTGCATTATTTATAAATAAATTTCACAAACGCGTCAAAAATTGCATCTAATCTAATAATTTGGCCACCACTGTATGGCTAGAGCCAGCTCCGAACCGCTTACTTTTATTTTTAATAAAATAAATAATTTCATAAATAAATAATTTTCAATTTTTTTCCTGAAACTTACAGAAAATTATATTAATAACTGATATTGTAAAAATGAAAAATAAAAATAGTACTCAATATTTAATTTAAAATGAAAACAATACCATCTGATAAGTTCGGCCGCTATATAAATACTAATAACGTATCACAGACTTAACGTCACAATTAATGAAAACTGATTTATAAATGTTGTTTTATTGAAAGTTATGATATATATTCAGGTAATACCATTAACTAAGGAGTGCGTCGCTCGGGGGTTTAAAAAAAGTCTTTTGGGCACCAAAGAAAACAAGAACGAGCACATAAAAAAAGGCCTTTTTAAATATAAGTAGTAATTTTTTTTAATTTTTATTGTAATTAGTCAACTATTTTATTACTTTGGCCATTATCATATTTGCTAAGCCGCTGGTTAATAAAATTAAAATAAATTTTTCAATTAATTTAAAAAGGTTTTTTCAATTAACAAAAAAACACTACTTTGCTTTAAATGAGCTTTGTTTGTTTGTTGGCAATTCCTGCACGTTTCGTTGACCATAGTAGAACAGCAAGATCCTAACAACCAATTGTCACAGGATTCGCAACGCATTCATAATTGTCGTTGAGTTGTAATTTTATCTCCAAAAAAAAAAAGTCACAAGCTTGATATTTTTAGAGAAAAGAACTGTTTTGAAATTATGAACACATTTTTTATTCAAATAAAATAGCATTGTGTGTATCAATTATAAAAATATCAAAATTAAGTGTAATTTTTACATTAGCAACACTTTTTTTTAACACGGTATTTACTAATTAAAATATTTGATTTTATTTTTTATTGTTTGTTAAACGGTATTTTATAATTGAGGTACCTTATTTTATTTGTATGAAGGTTTTCTTAAACGGTATTTACTTTTCATTTTATATTTTTTTTGAAATAATTGGTTTATAATTTTTGTATTGTTAAACGGTTCTCGGTGACAGGATCTTACGATCCTCTTCGAGTTTCCGCGTTCTTCATATATTATGTACCAACGACATTTTTACCAGAGAATATTGTTAAATGAACAAAAAGTTAGTATTTCAAAATTTCGCTAGTACTCATATAAAAAGTAGCTAATTTTCAAAAATTATTAATTTATTTTTGTAAATATAATTAATTTAGTGATTCTTAATAATACTAAGATTAAATATCATCATTTAATTTAATAATTTGCTTATTTTAGATTTTAATAATATGAATTTTTTCGAATTGTTATTTTGCTAAAGAATTATTTCATCAGGTTGCATATAAACATTATTTTTTTTAAAGATTCATATTTACGAACTAATTACAAATATTATTTGAGAAAAAAAGTTTGTAAAACCTGAGTTTTGCATGCTTTTTTTATATTTTTTCTTAAATAACCGAAGTTACAAGGTGACCGAACTTAGGCAATTTTACGGTGTTAGATTAAAAATATTTTGTATGCTGCCAAATACTTTTGAAGACCATTTCTGTATTATAGATCATATGTATCAAACAAAACATTTGTTGCATAATTATCGGGTGCCAAAAAGTTTCATAAACCTAACAAATAATATTACACTAAATGAAAAAGATGATAAAAAAGATATTACACTAAATCATACAGATGTTGTTGAAATTGTTTCTACAATCAATAATATCTATGGGATTATTCTTGGACTAAGTATTCAATACTTACTTGCACAAAAATAGACAAAATGGATTGGTCTTATTTAATATCTGAAGAAGTTTCAGTAAATTTTACAAAACAAAGAAAATTCAGTAAATAACGAACAGAGAAATTTCTGTAAAATGTAATCGTTTTCCGAATTTGGGAAATCGTAGATTAGATTTCATAATTTAAGTTGTTAAAACAATCAACAAATTAAGGTTTTAAATACGTTAAGTCAAACAACTCTCCATTAAATCTCTCATTAAATCTTCCAATCTTATAGTTTTTACTATTATTTGGAAGTGGAATTCATTTTTTTCAAATAACAGTGAAGCTATAAACTTGATTCAAATTTTTTAGTAGTTTGGAATGTTTAAAACCCACTTTAAAACTGCCATCTTCACAACCAGCAAATGAATTACAAAAACATTATGTAAAAACTACCATCGTGAGGTTACCATAGCATCGTGAGGTTAAATCTTCCTTTTTTCTGAATGGTTTTTTTATAAAAATGCTGTAATATTTTTTACAAAAATAGAGACTCTAAATGAATATTGCTGTTTATATGTTACGTCTACCGCTAACTAAATCCATCAAGAATTTAAGGTTTAATAAAATGTTAAGGAACGAAACAAATTAAAACAATGTTTAATTTATAGTAAACTATAATTAAATAAATTTCACAAAATTATATTATAGCATAGTGAAAAATACCGAAAAGATTTTTCTTTGGAATCAAAAACTTCAAGATTAACTTTTTCAAAGAGTTCTTGTAAGCATTAATTTGACTCATGTAAATATTTTGGTTCAACTTTTTTCAACAAATTTTTAACTATGATTTACTCCTATGCCTTTAGCAATGTTGCTAATATCTCTTTCTGTGAATTGTCTGTGAATTTTCAAGTTTTTTTATATCATTATGTGTCCATACAGGATTAACATTATACTGTATACATTCAAGTTATTTTATAGTTAAAGTTACAAAGTTTTAAAAATTAGGATTCAGCTTTAAGATACATTTAACTTTAATTTAAAGACTATACCTTTAGAAATAATCAATAGTGTTCCACGTATTGCTAAGGTGATCTTATTTTGTAAGGCAAATTTTTCATTAAGGTTCTTCATTCCAGCGATTCTTAAAGTTAGTATACTTTCTTTTGGGTTTTACATTTGTGTCCTCTTAAATTTGTCTTCCTACATATGGTTTTATGCTGGATCCGTTTCATTTAATAACTGAACATATAAACACAAGCTATACTAGTCACAGTCTTCAAGGCCACACCTGTTGGAGCTATTTATGAATTTGAAATCACCTAGTTAGTGGGACAGTATAAGGGTGAGCATGCTGATAAAGAACCGCTTTACATGTTGAGCAAACTCCAGATTCAAAGATTGGATCATTAAAGTTGTATTCAGAAGATAAAAAAATCTTTATAAAAGTGAACTAAAAGAGAATTAAGAAAGGTTACTGATTTTCTGTAGTATACTGCGCATACTTTTTCTGCTGCTTTAGAATGACATGATAAACAGTTTGGCATTTTATTATATCAGGTTATAAGGTTTTTACTGGATTTTATATTTTTTACTGGATTTTGATGTTATTATTTTAATTTTTGCTAGGGCAATTGATACAGTTTCGTAAAAGATTGATGTTAAATCTAACAAACAGCTTATGAAATATTTGGTCTTGCAGCGCAATGGTTTGAAAGTCTTTTAAAAGAAAAAAAATAAAGAGTTGTGATAGACATTACCAGCTGAATATTAACGAATATTAACGAATATTAACGAACATTACTATTCTTTAAACAAATAGTAATATTCTTTTAACGAATAGTACTAAACGTTAAACATGGATAAAAACATTTTTTTTTAATGGTAATTTTTTTTTTTTTTTCAGTTATGCGAAATTTCTCAAAAAAAACTAATTCAAAACCAGCTTAGGAAAATAGAGGAAAATTGTTTTGGATGAAATATCTTTTTTATAATTGCTATCATAAAAGTAATAAAATGTTTTCATTAAATGATTTGAAATGAACATGTAATAAAGTTATAAACACCTAAAGTTTTTTAAATATAAGTCAATTTAACATTTAAAAAAATACTTTAAATAATTTCTTTTTTTGTTTTTTGTAAAATGGCTCATTTCATCACGATGGAATGTTACAATTTTTTTTAATATATTTTACAATTTTTAAAAATATTTTTTTTGAGTAACCAAACATAAAGTTAACAGTATATGTAAACAGTTTCTCTGTACAATTTTTTTCAATCTGAAGTTCGTTCAGCAACACAGTAGATATCGGATCTACTGCATCATTATTATGCAAAGTCTTGAATACTAAAAAATAGTATTCAAGACTTGGGAACCTTTCTTATATATATATATATATATATATATATATATATATATATATATATATATATATATATATATATATATATATATATATATATATATATATATATATATATATATATATATATGTATATATATACACACACACACACACACACACAATTATTTTATACAAATAATGCTTTTATAAGGTTTGTGGCTATGAAAATAGCCGGTTTTAATTTCCTTCTTTTGATGAATTTATTTTTTGTTCCAATATCGGCGTGGTAATTTCTCTTTGGTAAAGGTCTTTGGTTCAGGATTATTATCAAGACTATTAGTTCCTATAATTGGTTTGAAAGTGCATTGGTTTCTTATCGTATTGTTATTATACCCAATATCATGTAAAGATGGGTTATCCTTTCTTCTTCCAATGGCTCGTTGTTGGCCAAAATAATTTTCTAATGAATCTTGACATAGCCGCTCAGTTAAAACATATTGGACATCCATATTTAAAAGGTATTTAATTAAATCAATAACTGTGTGAACAGTAATATTGATCCCTTCGTACATTTGCCAAGATAAAAACATATTCCCCCGATCAGCCTTAGTGAAATTTCCAGGCCTTTGATCTATAGACAATTTCCAATCTTCAAAGTATTTTAAAAAGACTTCAGTCAACCATATTAGCCTTTCATCATTCATCAAATAAACTGGAAAATCAATTTTGATTCCTAGTGCAATCTGTAATATTTTTCACATTTACAAAATCAAAAAAATCATTTAACATCTGACAATATTCAGCAGTTCTAGAGGCTTCAGCAGGACCAAATGCCTTTAAAGCAGTGCTAACAGATGAACTAAGTACTTGAGCTGCTAATCTTACATTCATTTTGGAAAATGGGCTAAACCTAATGTGTTCTAAGGAGAGATTTGGGCAAGTGTGAAGGCCACAGTTTAGATCTTCATAAAACAATTCAGATATGTGGTTCCACAAAATGTGATTATCAGTATTCCCCATATATCTTCCTTTACCTGATGCAGAATGAAAAAGGCAATGTCTTTATCAAATGTGGAGGATCAGCTATAAAATATATAAAACGATCATCATCAGCAAATTTATTTTTGATGCGATAGATAAATTTAACATTTGTATTAATATCTTGTTCTTCTGTCATATGAAAATGCATGCTAAAAAATTTACGATTGCATGAGGCACCATCACTTGTTGTAGCAATTACTTTAAGATTGCGTGAAAGCTCTAAAATACTGACAGCCTTCCAAAATAAGGGGAACAATTTAATAGCTGGGATGTTTGTAGTAGCAAAGTTTGCAAAACTATATCTAAAAGGGTTTACAATACCTCTCACAAGAAAAACAAGGATATGTGTTGCAATTTCATCAGCTTTGTTAAGAGTTGCATAGTTAATATTTGTGTCACCAAGACCAACAAATCCAATAAGATCACCAGAATACTTATCCCAAACCAAACTTTCCTGAATTTTCATTTCATCAAATAAAAGAGTGATAAACCGTTCTTGCTCAGAAAAATCCTTTACCTTTAAACTTAATTCATTGACAATTTTATGATTAAATCCTCTTTGTGGGATATAGTTTTTGTAGTCTCTTAAACGCCTTTGACTTGGTAAAATTACAAATCCAGAATCTGTTTTTTCATTAAAACGAATTTTCTCATAAGGTGCAGGAGACTTTGCAACAAGACCTAAACAATAGCGAATAATCATTGGGTGATAATGAATTCCATGTTTTGAAGTATTTAAGTATTTTTGCTGCTTATCCCAAAATAACTTCATAAATGGAGTGATTGTCCTATAAGTTTTGATATGATTGAAACCAAGTCTTTGTGTAGCACTTACAAGATGAGAGGATTTACTTAATTCCTTTTGCATTTCTTTTATGTTCTCTTTTAGCAATTTATTTTCTAAACGATAATTTTGTAGGGTTAATTTAACACGTTCTGGTGCAGTTTTAGAAATTGGAGCTCTAAGTTTAGCTGGAATAAGTAATTTATCACTATTTTTTTGAAAAGAGATTTTTTCTTGAGACTGAAGACATTGGCATGCCTTACAAATTTCATCCTTAGTAATAATAACTTTGCATGAAAGAGATCGGATATGTTCTGTTTGATTTAAAGGTAAAGAATAACTATTAAATAATTCAAACTTTTTAGGTATAACATGAATAAGATATCCATAAGAACTAACTGATTTATTTGTAATACCAGGGCATACCATATATGATAACAAAATTGAAATAAGGTTAGAAATAGTTGTATTAAACATTGATCTTTTTAAATGCAAGTATATTTCATGATTATCTGGTAGAAGCCATAAAAATATACGAATAGTAAATGAGAGACTATCATCAATGTAAATTTTGTACTTCGGAACAGTCTGAACATCATCCATCTTACTCAATTTTAAAAAAGTTTTACTGACATTTATATCCCAGTCAAGTTTTTGAAAACTAATACGTTTAACCAATTCCTTAAAAGACTTATATGACTTACTATTAACTGCTTCATCTGATATAGAAGGAAAAGCTGATTTCTTTAAGGATATAGAATAATCTGATCGTCGTGCTTTGGGAATAAGCAAACATGAAGAAGAGCATTGCGATGAAAAGCTTTTAACTGGAAGATTTAATGTAGGTAGTGAACCAGGCTTGAGACTAGTTTTAATTGGATTGACAATTAACATGTTAGCCTCGTAATGTTTTTCGCAAATAAACAATATATTTGTTTTATTTGGGTCTTTAGGCTTTCGTCAATTACTCTATCTTTAGTTATAATGTGTATAAGTTTTTTCCTCCATTCTTTGTTGAAATCATCATCGGTGGATGGTATCTTAAAAAGTGAAACACATTTATTTCTTCGAGAAGTACCACAACCGAAAATGGAACAAAAAATAGCACCAGGCATTTGCAAATACCAAGGATAAATCAACAACCTTTTTGTAAATAACATTCTAAACGAGTCTTTGTTTACAAACAGTGTGCACTAGTTAGTAGACTGGGTTCTAAAAAAACGCTAACAATAAGATAAACAAAAGCGCTTTTCAACTGGCCAGACTATGTATATTATGACTATGGTAAATGTAAGCGTTGGCTTTGAACCAATTTTTTCTTCTTTTAAAAAACAACACAAAAACAAATTCACTTTAGTTTTTAATGTCTTAAAATCTTTGAAGTTTTGGTATCAAATGAAAAAAGGTTTTATTTTTATTTCAAAAGAGATATATTGAAAATATAAAAAAATTTATCTTCAAAATGCTACTACAAGTAGTCAATCACATTTAGTTTATTTATAAACTAGAAACATTTTATTAAGGGTGTATATAACAAAACTAACTATGAGATATAATGGTTGTAATAAACCACTTTCTTTATTTGAACAGTAGCATCAAAATAGTGAATATAGCTTTTGTAAAGTTTATAACAAACTTGACTTATTTTCGTTATCACACAATTTTAGCTGATAATTTTTTTTTTGCTAGTTTAACAACTTACGAAAGGTTTGCCTATTACCAAACAGGTTTAGTTATCTTTTTAAAATCTCTTTTAATTTGGTGCAATTTTTAAAAATGAGAACTAATTAATATATTGGAATACAAAACTAAGGAGGCATTCTTACAGTGCTCCCGTAAGTTCATACGGTCTCATCGCAGTGTTAGTTCACGTGTCCTTCTTTACCAATGTCGCTTATTGGGCTAGAGCCGGCGTAGAGCCTCGGACCTCTTGGTTTTGAGCCAGAATTCCAACCACTTAGTTAGGTTCTTCAGCTTCAAAGCAGGTTAGTCAAAACAAAAAAGTTTATAGCATCAGTTTTTTGAGATGTAAAAGGGTAAAAAAAAGGACCCGGTGTACAGAAGAAAAAATCATTTTTCATCTAAGCAATGTACGTGTTTACATAAGTTTTGATGATGATTAAACTGAATCAATTAAAGTACAAATTGCTTAAACACTCATCATGTTCTATAGATTTGACTCGCTCTGACATTACCACTTCAGAAACTTGATACGATTTTTGTGGAAAGTGTTTTTTGTCGAATGAAGAAGCTATTGCAGACGTATAAGGCTGTCAAAAATCGGGAAAATGCCTGCCCGGGTACCCGTCGAACAATCGGGGGTGGGTACCCGTTAAAAAATATTTTTTTTTTTATAAAAGCAGTTCTTTTTAATGTATATCTAAATTTTATTTTACTTTAAGAGTCCGGGTTACACAAGTCTCAATTACGGTTTAAAAACACTAGCAAATCCACTGTTTCGGGCACATCGTTAATTCACCGCATGCCGAACAATCCAAAAATTGCATTCTGATGGTAATTAAGTTACTGGTATGCACATGTACTTGCGCATGGTGTTTTCTCACCAAAAATTTAAGATAATTACATTGTGAGTCAGTGGCGATTCCAAAAAGTAAGATGCAAGCTTATTCAAGTGTTCAAATCATTTGTCAACTCTACACAGCAATGCCAGTTCATTAAACACGTTCTCTTTTTTTAATTTTGGTTCCAATGGCAGCAGTGCGTTTGTCTGGTTTTAAAAACAACAGACAACAGTGGATAGACTTACGACAAAGAAGGACATTTCTAACCAGATGCCATGGTTGTTACTTGTTTCAATCGCTTTAGAATTGGTATAATGACTTGCACAAGCAATTAGTTTTTATCTGTCATTTGCAGAGTTGACGCATTTCTTTTGCTGTAAAATTTCGATCAGCTAACGTAACTTCACTAATTACTTTAACATACCCAACATAAGACTCCATCAATTAGAGCAGTCTATGATAACTACCAATAATTTTTTGTCATCACAACATTTTGGTGCAGCTTTTTTGTTACGCAGCTCCTGCATTGCTAACTTACTTTGCCTGAAGTGTACCGCAAATCACCTTGCAACCCGAAACGTATTTACAATTTCTGAAAGTTTCAGACCAGCTCCGGTTGCTTATAGTAACGTGTGAGCAAACAGTGCTGATCCGGCCATCTATCAAAAAAGTGAATTGCTAGATTTATATTTAAGCCGTTATCATGGACTGTAGCAGCAACTTTTTTAACAGGAATTCCACAGTCGTCAGCATAATCCTGCAAATGAATACTTATATTTTCTCCAGTAAACAGTTAGGTAAATTCTCGTGCCAGCAAAATTGCGGAATCCAGCTCCAACTCCGTGTTTATCCAATGCGCAGATACACACATATACGCAACTTTTTGATTATTAGTCCACATTAGTCAGTTATAAAAGTTACGAAAAAAACTTTATCTAATTTTATTTTCAGAGACTTAATTGCACAATCGTACTTTTGTTTTAATTAGTATTGTGATAGTCGAACGAGCTTTAACAACAGGATCTGTTTTTTTATTAACTACAAAGACGCAAATAAAGCTTATATTTTATCTGTGAGTTCAGTAATGCATATAAAAAAGCATTTCTAAAACAAGAAAAATGAATCAAGCTCAAAAACTTACAAAGTCCATGGGTTTCACAAGACATCATCAAATTTTCAAAGAGAAAACAAAAACTCTATGAAAAATAATTAGAAAAAAATACAAAAGTTATAAAAACCTTTTAAAAAAATTTAAAAAACGAATTTTTTACAAAATAATATTGGTAATAATAAAAGAAATATGTAATGGTAATAAAAGAAGTAATAGGAAAAAAAATATTGATCTAGGTAATATCCTGCCAAAACATTTAAATACCGATAACAAAAACATTGTTATTAGTAATTAAAAAAACATTACTGAAAGCTTTAATAATTGTTTTATAAATGTCGGAAGGATACTACCCGAGCAGCGCAACTTAGTATGCCCAACGTTGGCCCAACTTACTTCTGTTAGTTGGGCCAACGATGCGTTTTGGTAGGCCGTAAGTTGGCGTCGTGCTGGAATATGGTTGGCTGCCCATCGTGCCTATGTTGGCGTAATATACACTCAACATTGTTGGCGCAACGTTGGCCCACTCATGTTTTTGAAATAGTTAGTGCAACGTTGGCACACTCATGGTTTTAAATAGTTGGCGCAACGTTGGCATAACGCATTTTGTAGGATGTTAACTAAACATTGGCGCACCGTTGGTTTGAGTTTGTTGGCGTAACAAAGTTTTAAGGTTGGAGCCGCGTTGGCATATGATCGGCCGCCTATCGGGCCTATGTTGGCATTGCTCATACTCAATGTAGTTGGCAATGCGTCGGCCCACTGTTAGTTTTATATAGTATGCGCGTTTGTGAATTTAAACGTTGGCCTTTGATGTCAAGCATTGTTTCAATGTTCGCGCAACGCTGTTAGCAACGCGTTGTTTGCCGGATGGGTATATTAAAGTTAATAAATTTGTTGGTTTCTAGTTTAATGTTTATTCGTTTTAAAATCTATGTAAACTTTTATACATATACAAAAAGATAATAAACTATATATATGAAACTGAAATCGTTATAATGATATGTGCCTTTTCCTCCTCCCTCCATCACGATCTTTTGCAAAACGAAACCATGCTTTAATAGCACAAGCAATCTCAGCATCCGTTCCGCGACATGTTGTAGGATTACGCCGAACAGCATCTAAATAAAATAAGATATGAAAGTGTTAACTATCGACTCGTTTACTTTTATTTTATATAAAACACTAAATCTTATAAACACAAATTATAAAAAAATATTAATAAAAAAACGTCAACATTAAGATGAAATAATGACCTTTTAAAACAAAACAAAAATAACGCACTATTAATAATTTGACAAAGCTTACTATTGCTAAAGGCATATCCCCCCCCCCCCCTTTCCTTTCCAATTACAAACAACTGCTATTTTGTTTGAAATCAACCGTTTCATTACATTTCTTCTGGAATCAGTGATATTTGTTCCGCCACACTGACCTAAATAGCGTGTCTAAGTGGAAAAAACAATTTAAAAAGACATTATTTACTATGTAATAAATTTAAAGTAACTTAAATATGTGAACCAAATAATTATAACAAATATCATACAAGCTTTCCTTGGAGGTCATTGTAAAGGCAATCTGTTTCTAATTTTTTTAATTGTTCCATTGATGTAACAGGAAGCCCAAACTCATCAAAACTTGTTTCTATGGCATAGACTATGCTGCCACGCTGCTGTTGTGCTATTAATTGTTGCAGAAGCAAAGTTATAGTTTGATTATTTTGTTTAATCTCTTCTAATAATATTAGTTGTCGACAATCATTTCCTAAATGTGAAAAAATATATATATATTTTAAATACGCATAATAAAAATATAATAATAAAATCTTTATATTAAGTTCATATGAACAAACAAACAAATTCATCATTTGCTAATGCATAAATATATGAAACACACCTCCAACATGACGATTAACCAAATCAGGTGATAACTGTTCTACTTGCAATGCTCTAGTAAACATTGGCGTTAATATTGATGATGATATTGTAGTTTGGTTGTCTATTTAAATACTTAAACTTAATTTGGTTCATTATTTTTACAAGCACACATATGCAAACATGCAGCTTGCAAACTATAATTTAAACTTTAAAAATTGTAAAACTATCAAGTTAAAAAAAACTGTAAACTAACCATCTTTACTAAAAGATAAATCGTTTAAAAATGATGACGAGGAAGAGCAGATAGCTGATGATGAATTTTGAAGAGACTCATTTTGAATTTCTAAGCATAAATAATGCATTATAAACATATTAGTAATGTCAAATATTTATTAAAACAACATGTGGTATAATATAAAAACATATTTCATTTTTTTAAACGTCATTAATGGCCAATTATAATCATTAACGTTAAGAATGTTGGCAGATCATTGATGATCCGTAAAAATATACTTTATAAATTGCAAAAATCTTACCGAATTGCAACTGAGGAGGAGGAGGAGTAGGAAACTTCAGGTTTTCGGTTGAAATTGAAATAGATAACTTCTTCCCATTTTCAGATTTTGTATAATCAGAATCAGAATCACTTGATTCATTCCATGAAATTGGTAATGACCTAAATAAATTTTTAACCCTTTTCATTTGAGAGACTAATGTGTTATTGGTTTATTATGTTTTGGTGTTCATTTTATCTATTGATAAAATAAATTTAAATTTTATATTAACTATAGATGAAATGAACACCACAACATAGCTTATTATTAAAATAGCATGATTTGTAACATCACAAAACTATTAACTGAAATATTAAAATAAATTGAATTTAGAATAACAAAATTAACCTTTTCGCTATATGTATATATATATATATATATATATATATATATATATATATATATATATATATATATATATATATACATATATATATATATAATAAAAATTTAATTTCTAATAATGAAAATATATTATTTATAATCTTTAATATACAATTTCTCTATAATCAGGAATAAAAAGTCATTCAATAGTCTCAATCAATCTTAGAAAAATCTTATTGGAAAAGGCGTCGCGATGTTAACGAAATTGTCGATATGTATCTCGAAGAAAGCCTTGAGAGTAGTCATAATGTTATTGTAGATACTGTATATAGTGATAATATACCTTTTGATCCAGTTTATACGGAAGAGTTGGTGAAATCGGACAACTTGATGGTTGACGCAACAAGTATATGCAGTTCAGAAGATGATATTTTTTCTTCCGAATCAAAATCTTCCGATGATGATGTATCAGATGAACAATTAATACCACTTTTGAGAGAATGGGCAATAAGTTGTAACATACCAGTGACTCATTTTTCACAATTGTTGCAACTTCTTCATCCTTTTCACAAATTCTTGCCTCTTGATGCCCGCACTATATTAAAGACTCCACGAAAAATAAAAATAAATCATTTAGAAGATGGTAGTCAATATTGCCACGTTGGGGTCAAAGAGAACTTAGTGAAATTGTTCCATTGCAAAAGAATTGAATTGTTTGTCAAATAGCTCTATACCTCTTTTGATTAACATTGATGGTTTACCTATTTACAAAAGCTCTACTTATCAATTCTGGCCTATACTTGGAATTGTGAAAGGTTCTACTAGTGAGGGACCATTTACTATTGGTATCTATGGCGGTAATAAAAACCCTGCAAGTGTTACAGAATTTTTAAATAACTTTATTTCTGAAATTAAAGTTCTTGAAAGAGAAGGTTTTTTAATTGAAAATCGTTTGTTCCAAGTTACAATTTCAAATTTTGTTTGTGACGCACCAGCTCGAGCTTTTTTAAAATGCATTAAATCGCATTCAGGTTATAATTCATGTGAGCGCTGCATCCAGAAAGGTGAATGGGTTGACGGAAAATTATTTTACCGGAAGTTAATGCACTGTTGCGTACAGATTTATCTTTTGACAAAATGTTTTATCCTGCACATCATCATGCTGCCAGTCCACTAAAAGAGCTGAATTTTGGAATGGTTAGCAGATTTAATCTTGACTACATGCATCTTGTGTGTCTTGGAGTGATGCGCCGGCTTTTAACTATGTGGAAAAAAGGACCTTTGAAAAGTAGACTTTCTGCAAAGCTGACCACTCAACTATCTGAGCGTTTGTGTAATTTTCGGTTGATGATACCAAAAGAATTTAGTCGCAAGCCACGATCTTTACATGAGTAATCGTTGGAAGGATCGTTGGAAGGCCACTGAATTTCGTCAGTTTTTGCTATATACTGGGCCAGTTGTGCTTATAGGCATTTTAAACGATACTATGTATCAACATTTCTTGTTTTTATGTATTTATGTATCAACATTTATTGTTTTCTACAGCGATGTATTGCTGCTTGAGTACAAACCTTTGTTATCACTATGCTGCGTATTCTTGTAAACTTCTTATGCAATTTGTAGAATTTGCTCCTTCATTGTATGGGAAAGGCATTTTAGTTTATAATGTTCATAATTTAATCCACATTGTTGATGATGTTTTAATATTTGGAGCTTTAGGTTCAGTGAGCACATTTCCTTTTAAAAACTACCTTGGAAAATTAAAAAAACTAGTCCATCATTCAAAGTTGCCCTTACTGCAAATCATATGTCGTCTGTCTGAACATGAGCATTTAATACCTACTATGGCTACTAAAAATAAAATTGAGCTAAAATATATCCATGAAGAGGGGCCCATTCCTTTTGAGTTTATCAATGCTAATTGTATTCAATATAAAAAATTGCAGTTTGATAACATTTTTATATGCGTGTCTAAAAGTGATTCATTTTTTTTGCACAAAAATGGTCGCATTATTTGGATAAAAAACATTTTGAAGATTGACAATGATATTACTATTGTTTATCAACAGTTTTTAACAAAGTCTTTATTGTACGAACTGCCACCCTTTACATCTAGCGATTTGGGTATATATTCTTTATCTAGACCAGATCCAAATTTAAAGTGCACTCATTACACCCAAATTGCTAAAAAATGTGTTGGATTGTGGTATAAAGAAGGTCAGTTGGCTTGCATTCCATTTGCTCATAGGTTTTGAATGTTTAATCCTCGCATAATATAAGCACATAAAATATAAATGTAAAAGTTTTGATAAATGTGAAAATAACCAAATAAATTTTAAAGTTCATTTAGTTTTTATTTATAATTTTCTAATAAAAAATTTAGTTTACAACCTAAAATAAATTATTTAAAAGTAATTACAACAGCAGTGCACTGTTGTAATCCGTGGTATTTATAATTATGACTACCACTGCTACCCACACCTTTTTTATTACTTTTCTAGGAAGAATGATTACATCTGTTGGTCCAACTGCAAATATAGTATATATTTAGTTATATATAGTTAGTGCAACTGTATTAACGCAGTTGAACTAACTATAGTAATATAGAGTTGTCCCAACAGCAAATACAAAGCAGTTTGTCAAAGTCAACTAACGCTTTTTGCGATAAGTCCAATAGCGAATCTAACACAGTTGCGCCAATTGCGTTAGATGCCAACTAACGAAAATTATGGTTGGTCTAACAGTAAATCAAATGCATTTATGCCGACTAACGCAAAAAATGGTTGGTCCAACAATCAATCGAGTGCATTTGCGCCAACAAATGCAAAATATGGTTGGGCCTACAGCAAATCAAACACAGTTGCGCCAACTAAGTCAACTTATTGTTGGCCCAACAACAAACTGAATGATGTTGTGCCAACTAACGCAAAACAACGTTGGCCCAACAGCAAATCCAATGTAGTTGCGAAAAATTCTTAAATATTATTTGTGAGTTTGAAGCCTTTAACTCAATTTGTGCAACTAAAACTTGGTGCTCACCTTGACTCAAATCTCCAACAATCTGGTTTTAATCCAATTATTTTAGAGCGAAGCAATAATAAGCGTAGAGTTTCGAGAAGCGAGGAGTTTCAGCGTGGAGGAGGAGTTCTTTTTTTCGTGAAATCTTTTGCGTAACATTCGACGCGATACGAGTGTTTCTGATGTAAATAATGAGATTTAAACAATTGAACCGATCAACAAGAAATCAAAAAACCTGTTAATAAGCTGTTGCTACGAAAAGTTTTGCAATTTTTTACAAAAAAACATATTAGAGAAAACTAATCTAGAAAAAAAAAAGTTGTCTTATTGGAGATTTTAATCTAAACTGTTTTGATTATTACGAAAATGAAAACATTAAAAATTTCTACTACAACTTATTTGAAATGGGAACAATACCGATAATCAACCGACCCAAGCAGCCAGTATTGTTGGGCTGACAGCATTCTGCGTTAGTTGGCCGAACTGAATTGGATTTGCAGTTGTGCCAACAGCATTTTGTTTAAGTTGGCCGAACTGCATTAGATTTGCTATTGGGCCGATTGCATATTGCTTTAGTTGGCGCAACTGCATTGCATTTGCAGTAGGATCAACTACATTTTGCGTAAGTTAGCGCAACTGCATTGGATTTGTAATTGGGTCTACTGCACTTTGCATTAGTTGGAGAAACTACATTAGAATCAATGGATTTGCAGTTGGACCAACTACATTTTGCAATAGTGGCCATTGAATTTATGTTAGGCTAGCTTTATTTTGTGTTAGTTGGCGCAACTGCATTGGATTTGCAGTAGGTTTAACAGCATTTTGTGTTAGTTGGCGCCACTATATTGGATTTCCATTTCGCTTACAGCTTTTGGTATTATTAAGTTTAACTGTGTTGATTTGGCATATATATATATATATATATATATATATATATATATATATATATATATATATATATATATATATATATATATATATATATATATATATATATATATATATATATATATATATATATATATATATATATTTCTCCAACAGTCTGAACATTAACAGTAGTAATTACAAGATTTAAGTAATTCTGGTCCAGAATGCAAATTTGAATAATCATATTAAATTACTTTTTCATCTTAAACACATATAGTGTCTATGATATAAGTTGATTAATGTCAAAAAAATGCAAAGTATAAAAGCTGCTAACCTAATGATTTTAATAATTATTTTATTACATATCAACAATTTTTTTGACATCACGACTCTTTTTCCAATGTAATTTTTCTTTAGTTATCAAAACAGACATTTTAAAAACTATTAAATGACTTTTGATGCCTGAATATAGAGAAATATATATTTAATAAATATATTTAAAATGATACATAATGTAATTTTATTATTTAAAAACACTGATCATTTATCCTTTATTATTAAAAAATTCAACAAATTTTAAAGAGAAAACAATAGTAGGGATGCCTCCTCTACCGGGTTGCACAGGAGTCTCCCGAATTTCGATATCAACTCCCGTCTCCCGGAAGTAATTTAAAAAAACATCGAAATTTCCCGGAATGCGAAAATGTTCTAAAATTTTATATTTTTTGCAGATAATGTTACACGTTAGTACGTGTTTTGCTAGAGAATCTAGCAAAACACGTTCTAACAAGATGGTTATCATTACTTCCAGCACTGGAAAGAATACTTCTGGTATGGTTTGCGTTACGGTCATATTTTTTATCAAAGGGAGAAGTAGAATGCCACAAAGTAATATGGGATGCATTTCAAGATGACGAAACTGAGTCCATTCCTTAATTGTATTGCTGTTTCGTACATAATGTTATGCAGTTCTTGCAAAGTGGTGTACTAACTTTACTACAAAGGTGTACTATACAATGGTGTACTAACTTTAGAGTTGGATCAAACTACTAGTTCCGAGTTACATGAAATTATGGTCGTAAAAAGAAAGAAAATTGCAGATCGCAAACAGGACAAATTTTATGGACATGCTGCTGCTCAATTCCTGAAAAGAATACCACAAGTGTTAAAAAACAAAAATTTGAAAGAGACGTTGATGAATTCAACAGCTACTGCTTAAATTACTTAGATAAATGGTACAACTTCTAGAATTCAGAATTTCAACGCATGAGTTGAAATTCTGAATTCTAGAAGCACTTTATGAGCATCTAAACTTTGAACGAACCAGTGGTCTGGAGCTTATTTGACCAACTAGCAGTCAAGTTTTGTATTGATGTAGATCAAAATAAATACTATGAAGACTACTGTGTTCTGCTTTATGTCCAAACAGCGCTGGTAGAGACCAACACGAATGTAGTGGATTGATGGAGTATCTTTTTTACAAAACTCGCAGAAAAAAAGTGCGGTGAGGGTGGCGAACTTTTCAAAGTAGTATCCTTCGTATTCTCCATACCTGTTTCAAAATTCTTCATTTGAACAAACTTTCAGTGCGATGAATTCTTTGTGGTCTAAAGAATAAAATCGTCTTGGACCTCGTTTCTTGCGAGCTGAGCTGCAGGTGTGTGAAAATATAAAGTACAAATGTTCACAGTTTTATGACTTCTTAATAAAGAAACCCAAATTGTTGGCTGCTGCAAGATTTGATCAGAAATATACTTTTAAACGCAAGTAGTTTTTATGTTTTAATGACAGTACTGAAACCCTATTGTAATCATTGTAATAACGTTATTCAATCAAGTACACAGGCATTGTTGTATTCCATATAATATAAATAAAATATAATGGCCAGCCCCCAAAACCATCAACAGAGCCTCGCTCACCGCTCGTCATGGCCCGCCCAATCCGATCTCCCGGATTTAATCTAGCTTGAAGTGGCAACCCTAAACAATATAAGTGGTTAAGATAAGATAAAGCATGGCTAAAATCACGCGTATCAAAACCTATGATTTAAACAAAATGTTTAAACCAAAGGTTTAATAAATGTAACAACTTAAGTTATTAATTTTAAATACGTTTATCATTTGCTAAAGAACAAAATATTATCTTTAAAAAATGTTTAAATGTAGTTTTAAATTAAAAAATAATGTAAATGTAATTTACAATATTTTTGTTACTTTATTTAAGTTACTTTCTAGATGTTAGATAATAAAATAAAAATTATTGTAGTTTTCATTATTAATTTTATTTTAAATTTTAACGGGTAATCGTTAAAATTATATTTAATTATAATTAATAACACTCTTTTTAACAATTACAAATTAATTAAGAGAGTGTAAAAATTATAAAAAAAACCTATTAACTCAAAAAAAAATGTTAATATTTTAGCATTTTTTCATGACGATTTGATTATTAGGTTTTTAACTATTTAAAGCTGTTTAGCGGTTTTTCACATTAGGTTTCTTGGTGCCTGAGTCGCTATGCAACATGGTTTTTCACATGCCAATTTAAAAAAAAGTTAGGTAGTTTAAAGTTTTAAATGACATCTTTAAAGAGTTTATTAGACATTTCCTAGTTTATTGTGTACACGGTGCAGTTAAGCCGATTTATAAGTTATTCGAATTCTTTCATTTGGAATTAGCATGATTTTGTCAGCGTATTATGTTTGAACAAGTGTTTTAGATGCTATATTTTTTATTGCATTATAGTTTAATAATATGATCTGTTCTGTTTCGATTTCAAACTCAAACCTGCAGTTTCCTGCTCCTCCTCATCCTCAGTTGCAGTCCGGTTAGGTTTTTTAATGATTGAAATTTATTTATTAATTATTATATCATATTTCGTTTTAGAGAATGTTTACTAACTAATATATTTATAATGCATTACATCTATATAAATATTTACTATATTTGAAAATTCTATAGTTTGTGCATTGAAATTCAAAATGGGCATCAATCTATTGAATCTACTATCTGCTCTCCTTCGTCATTATCTATAGTTGATATATCTAATACTTTTAGTAAAGAAGGTTAATTTACAGTTTCTTAAAATTTTTTTACTGTTACATTACATTAATAAGACTACAATATTGTAAATATAATTTTACCTTTGTAAAATTTTAAATAATATGTTTGAAAACTGTGTGTGTTTGTGTAAATGTGTGATTGTAAAAGTTTACTAAATCAAATTATGTTATATATACAAATACTTTGTGCAAATAGATAAATCAACTGCACTACCATCATCTAAACCAACACCAATGCTTGCTAGAGCATTGCAAGTGGACCAATTATCACCTGATTTGGTTAATCACCGTATTGAAGGTGCATTAAATTTATTTATGCGTTAAAAAACAAAATGAATTTGTTTGCTTGTTGTAACTTAATGTGACATAAGATGTAAAAGAAAAACTTTTGTTTTTATATACTACTATTTTTATTAAAGTATTATTTTATGTATTTTGTTAAAATATATACACGTTTTATTTTTCTTTACATTTAGTGATTGATCGTCGACACCTAATATTATTAGAAGAATCAAACAGGGCTACCAAACTATTGTTTTGCTTCTGCAACAATTATTATCTTAACAGCAGCGTGAAATTATAGAAACAAGTTTCGACGATTTTTGGCTGCCTGTTTCCTCAATGGAACAGTTAAAAAAAAAATTGAAATGGATTGTCTTGACAATGAAATGTAAGGAAAGCTTGTAAGATAATGTATTTGTTGTAATTGTTTGGTTCACCAAATATTTTGGTTCAAGTTACTTTAAATTTATTTCATAGTAAATTATATCTTTTAAAAGAGTTTTTTATTTTTAATTAAGACACGTTATTTGGGTCAGTGTGGAGAAACAGCTGTTTCTGAATCGATAAGAAATATAATGAAGCGGCTGATGACAAATAGGATTGCAGTTGGTTGTAATTGGAAAAGAAAAGGGGGGAAATATGCTTTTAACAATAGCAAACTTTGCCAAATTATAAATAGTGCACTTTTTTTGTGTTAAACCAGGAATTGGCAACCCTCGGCTCACGAGCCGTATGCAGTTTTTTTATCCGAACTGTGTGGCTCTTCAACCTGTCCGAGTTTTATATTTAAATGATATCGAATATCATTGAATATTAATAATACGCACATTCATCATCCTTACGGCTCTTTAGTAAGGTTTTTTCCCTGTGTAAAACAATCATTATTTATTCTTACTGTAGATTTACTCTTACCGTTATTGATACTTTTAGTACAAATATAAAATAATAATTCTTTTTTAGATTACAAGATTAGAAGTTGTTTGAAACGTTAAATTAAATAAATGTGAAATGATTGTAAATCAGTTTATTATCACCTAACCAATATTTGATTTTATTTAAATGCTGTTCGACGTAACCCTTTAAAATGCCGTGGTACGGATGCCGATGTAGCAAGTGCAGTTAAAGCATTGCTTCGCTTTGAACCCTAAAAATTTATTAAAACTTTATTAACTTAAAACATAGCGCCAACCTACGGCCAAGCAAAGCACTTCGGTGAGCCAACAAACACAAAAACGTTGGGCTAATGTTGTGCCTACTAAGTTGTGCTGCTCGGGGACCGACTAGAGTTACAAACTTCTCATCGTCATTAATTGACAATATCTTAACTATTTTTTTTTTCAATAAATCACTAAATAGGGAATAATTATAACTGACTTCACCGATCATTTTCCTATATTTTTTTCTATAAGCGTAGATTCTAAACGATCGAACAAGAAAAAAGTAACAAAAAAAAAGTAATAAAAAAATAACAAAAGTTTGATCTCTTTTAAAGAGCATCTTTCACTAATAGACTAGAACCATATAAATTTTGATTCTAATATAAACACTATCTACAGTATCTTTTTTAAAACATTCTATGAAGTCTATGAGGTAAGTTTTTCATTGTGTAAAATAATTCCAAAAACACAAGAAATATTTTCTCCTTGGATTTCTAAAGGCTTCAAAAAATCTTTAAAAATCAAGCAAAAACTAAACGTTAAGTGCTTAAAATCTAAATCAGAAAAATATAAAATAAATTATCAAAGCTTCAAAAGCTTAAAAAAAAAAATACTATTTTGACATACTCAACAAAAAAGTTATCTAGCAGCATTCCAAATATAAAAGATAAACATGTTAATGATGTACAAATTCTAAGTAACTCAAAAATGAAGTTTACTGAATTGACTTGTGACAAGTTTGATGATGCTTTTTAAATCATTAAAACAAAATAAGGCCACAGAATCTGATGGCGTTAATGGAAATACTATAATCGACTCTTACAATATTATCAAAAACATTCTTTATAAAGTATTTAGAGCACCTATCATTCAAGGATCTTTTCCAGATCATCTGAAAATAGCAAAGATAATTCCTGTTTTCAAGACCGGTGATCATACTAATATAAATAACTACTATTTAAATTCTTCCATTTTTCTCAAAAATTATCGAGAGAATAATGTATAACTGAGTTTATACATATCTTATTGACAATAAACTGTTTTTGAGTACCAATTTGGGTTTAAAAGGAGTAATTCAACTGAGCACGCTATCCTCCAACTTACACGCAATATATCAAAATCTTTTAAAAAATTTCAACTTACATTAGGAGTGTTAATAGACCTTTCCAAGGCTTTTGACATAGTCGATCACGAGATTTTATTTAAAAAGTTCTTATGGTATTTAAAACTTCTTATGGTATAGAAGATAAAAGATAAAATATTTGGTATAAAAGCTATTTAACAAATCACAAACAATATGTTTGCAATGAAAACTCTGACTCTCAGGTATTAATTAATATTACATGTGGTGTTCTATACTTGGACCACTTCTATTTTTAATATATATCAATCTTAATATATTAAGATTGAACATTTATAAATGTTCAAACTTATCAACCATATTCTTTGCAGATGACACATACTTTTTTTATCTTATGAAAATACAATTACACTTTTTAATAACACGACAAACGAGCTTTAAAAAGTTTCTAATTGGTTCAAAATAAATAAGTTGTCTCTAATGTTTAGAGTCTATACATTGATAAAACCAAGGACGTTTTTTTTCGTCCTTGCACGCATATCTTGGCTTTTAAACTTATTGTTTAAAAGCCAAGATACGCGTGTTTGCAGTTGTTATAAAAAACAATAGCCAAACAATAGGAAACATTTGCGTTACGTGGAAATATTTTTAAATGATTATACATCAAAATGACAACCATCTCATCTATCCATTTAAATAAAAAAACTTTATTATGCAAAGTATTGTATATTTTACTATTTTGTTAAAAATTATTTTATCTATTCAATTACCCTTGTATAACTCCTGCATAACTATATAACAAAATGTTTTTAAATCATATGATTATTCTAGAACTCTACTTGTAAAAAAAAAATTCAAATACTAAAAAATATCAAAAGTTGTGAGGCAAAAAACAATTTGATTTCCGTCAAAAATTAGAAGTTTAAATCTTTGAGAAAATAGAAAACTAAAAGTGTAGGGGAGTAATGGTTGCCAACAATCTCTAATTTAATGTTTAAATGATCTATGATATGACCTACAACGCGTAGAAAATTCTTTTTACTTTACAATACTCGTTTTAGTATATCACATATTGCATTTTTACAAAAATTTTATTTTTGACATTAAAGTTTTTTTACAAATAAGTTATTATTAAACAAAGCTTTCAAACCAATTAAAATATTTACTATCACATGAGACATTCTTAATTTCATAAAATGCATTTATGTTTTCCAGAAGTTAGTGTTTTAAGGGTAATAAAATGTTTACTAAAAGAAGTTTGCATAGCAAAAATGTCGGCTAAATGTCGGTTTATTTTTTAAAACTATTTTCAAAATTGGCGGCTCCTTTGATCTATAACAAAGCGTTAAACGTCTATTTAAACGCCCTTGATAAAACTAAATGGAGACTTTTTTATTCACGCTCAAAAAAATAAAAATATTTATTAAAAGAGAGAAAGTTGTAAAATTTTTAGGAGTGTTTATTGATGGAAATAAATCCTGGAGAAATCACATTGACAGTACCTCTACAAAAGTTGCGAAATCTATTGGTATTATATATAAAGCAAGAGACATATATTAAACAAATAACAATCAACCCAGTTATACTATTTCTTTGTTAATTGCCACATTAATTATGCAAGTATCGTATGGGGTAGCAATAATAAAACAAAACTTAAATCTCTTTTTATCGTCATCAGAAACACGTTACTCGCGCAATAAACTTTAAAAACTGTTTTACGCACTCTAAGCCACTTCTGAAAAAAATGAAAGTCTTAAAAATTTACACCTAAATAAAATCAATTTAAAGTCTTAAATTTATTTTATTTAGGTGCTCCAAGAAGTCCTTACGGTCTTATCACAGAGCACTGCGGATGAGCATTTAATAGGAAGTTCACGCCTCCTTCCTAAACGACGTCACAAAAGTTGCCACGGCTGTTTATAACATATAATGTTTTATGTTTAAATGTAAAGAAAAATTATCTCCTTGTGTATTCCAAAATCTTTGTATTTTAAAACCCAAAAATAAATATGATTTACGTACAGATAATTATCTCAATCTTTTTGTCGAAATAAGTAAAATCAATGTTGTATTTCTCTTCGTGGTTTACATGAAATACAATAGTTATAACTAATATCAAATTTTCTATTAATTCGACTTATAATTATTTTAAACAAAAGTAAAAAGAAACTATTTTTTCAATAGAAAACATCTTAATCTATTTCTAAAGATTAAATATAAAAAAAAAAAAATTAATACTATTTTTATTCCAGTAAATCAGGAGCTTGAAGAGTTAAGTGATTGGTTGAAGGTCAACAAATTTAACTTAAACATCGAAAAAAGCAAATACATTCTTTTCACAAACCATCAAAGTCAGACGCATTACCATTAAAACTTTCAGATATTTTAATTGACAAAAAAAAAATTAAAAATAGCATTTTATGCGAACGCTCTAAAAAAAAAGTAGTAAATTCTACGTTAGGGTAGGATATTTGATATACCCTTTGTAAGGTATAATTTGTTGCCTTTTAAGTCAGAAAATTACACCTTAAAGGTAGAATATTTTATGAAAAATCACTATTTTTAATATAATTTTTAATATAATATAAAGGATATATCACATATTCAACCCTAAGGTAGAGATTTCTAATTTTTTTTCAGAGTATCTTTTAGAATATCTAGTAGAATACTAGATATTATATTAGCAAATCAAGCTTTTAGAAAATAAAATATCTAAAAAGATTGGAATTATGCATAAAACTATTTTAAATAAAGTCTAAAAAGTTTATACTTTGCATTTGTTCACAGCTACATTAGCTACTGCAATCTTGCCTGAAAAAGTACTTACCAATCAAAACTAGCTTTAGTCTATAATAAACAAGAGCAAGCATGCTGCATATTCACAAATGGATATGCTAGTACTAAACAAATAATGAAAGAACTGAGAGTTCCTAATATTTATAAACAAAATATTTATAGCATCCTTCAGTTTATGTTTAAGCTAAAAAATAGTTTGATTCTAACAATATTCCATTATTACTTCCAACTTATTAATCACAAATACGAAACAAAACATTCTATGCAGAACTACTATTTACCAAAAATTTCTTTGAGACAATCCAAATTCTCAATATCTAGAAGAGGACCACAATTGCGAAACTCATTTCTCACAAATGATATTAAAAAGATAAACTCGAATCAACATTTTAAATGCGCTGTTAAACAATAGTTACTTGACCTCAACATTACTGAAACAATCTCTTGTTTTTAAAACTTTTACACGTGTCGAAATTTTTTCATGTACACAATAGCTGGAAATATTTATGATTATATTTATAAAAATGCATTTACTTGTATTCATATTTATAAAGATACATTTACTTAATTTATATATGTGTGCTACAAGTGTCTTATATTTTGTGGTTACCAATGCTTTTATTAGCTCGTCGTCTCTGTTTGTCGTTTGTTTGTCTGTGAGCATCAAATCGTATAATTAATTTTTGAGTCACTTCCTGATAATATATTTTCTTCAAATTTAGTATATAGAGTAAAAGCGGGTCAAACCGATCAATAAACCGAACAATAAAAATCAAGTAACTTTATTATTTTTTAAAACTATTTTTTTAAATAAGATAAAAAAAACCAACAAGCACATTATTTATTAAACTTTTTTTTTTCTTTTTTTTTTAATTGTATTTGAAAATATGAAAACTAGAAGAAAAAAAAAAGATCGCTTTTGGCAGAAAGTCTGTTAAAACCGATCAATATAAAATACATTTAATAAATTTAACATTTTATATATGTAAATGTATATATATTTTTATATATTTTTATATAGCATACAGAAATAATAAAAGATTTAAGGTTTACATTTTTTACAACAAAAAAAATCTGAACCCATTACAAAATTTTTTGGCAAACATGTTTTGTTGCAGAGCCAAGTATTGCAATTTGGATTCTCGCATGACATCATGTCCGAATGTAATTCTTTTTTACACTTTCTGCATTTAATAACTTTTCTTCTTTTGGCTGAAGGTGTTGTAATCGGTTCTATATTTTGAGTTACTTCTTTTTCTGCTTGGTTTGGCAATGGCATTATGAGTTTGCAGATGGTTTTACGCTTTTTAGCTTGTTTTTTAGCTAATTTGAGTTGCTTAACTTCTTCTCTTTTTTTGATCTGCAACACCGTGTTCTGTAATACATTGGCCCGCAATTTTTGGAATATTAGGTTGCCTCGATTTTTTTACTTGAGACTGATTTTTTTCTTGAAAAAAACTCTTTAGCTCATTTTCCATTTCGATTTTCATTCTCTCATGTAGTGCTCTGTACTTGTCGAACCTCGAAGCTGCTGTTGCTGGTTCAGAAGAGTAAGAGCTAAAGATTTTATTGTTCGCAATAGCGTTGAAGACGTCGGTTAATTAAACGTTTCGGAGATAGCTAATGCCTGTTGATTGATTTTGTTTTTGTTAAGTGGAAATAACCCAGTATTTTCAAAACCAGCAATAGCGTGCAAACGTGTAAAACACTTACCGCTCTCATACACCTGTTTGAGCAACGTAGGAAAATTTTCTTTATCTAAGTTTTTGCATTTTGTGTCTGTGTAATATTTGGTAAGAACTGCCTTCCACACTTGCTTAACATGGCAATAGACACCTTTGTCCATCGGCTGAAGAATATGAGATGAGTGGGCTGGTAGACAAATCAAAATTATATTGTTTTCCCGACATAGCAATACAGCTGCTAAACTGACGTGAGACGTATGTCCATCAAGATGTAAAATATGAGTACTACTAATAGCTTGACATTTGGTATATACACTTCCTTCAACCATTCAATAAATGCGTCATGCTCCATCCAACCAGGCTTAGAAATTAAATATTTGGTGCCAGTTGAACCACCTAAAGCCCACTCAGGTCTAAAGTTTTGTTTTGCTTTATATACCACGAATGGTGGTGTAAAGTATCCATCAGCATTACAGCAATTGTTCACTGTATAATGGATTTTTTTATTGTTACCAGTGAGTTTCAAAACACGCTTTGCACCTTTTCAACATACTGCAGTTGCTTTGCCTTGATCACCACAGAAACCCGTTTCATCACAATTCCAAATGTGACAACCAGAAGTTATCCCAGACAATTAATATTGTTTAGTGACAACTTCAAAATAATGATCAATTATTTCTTGCGTACAAGAAGCGGCTCTGGCAGATCTTAAAGTGTGAGTTTTTCTTGTGAAAATTTCTTTAGACCATCGGTTTACAAATACATAAAACTAGTCTTTGCCAGGCCTGCCGTTTTTAAATAGGCGTGATTGTTTTGTACAAAGAAGGTAACCGCATACAAAGTCCATGACATCATTTTGTGTTAAACCATAACCCCAATCACATAGGAACTTAAACGCATGCACTATAATTGACTCTGTTTGCTGTGAGAGTACGGTTGTTGATCCTGATCCCTTGAAGCTAGCATTGTTGTTGTTTTTGCGACCTATTAGAGTTAAAAATGGAATGTCATATTTGAACGCAGCTTTTCTGATTGAAGTATTTTTTTCTTTTATATCATTTGACGCAGCTTCTATATTTTTTTCATTGTATGACTTTTTACTTGTTGTCATCTTGAAAGTGAATAATTAATAAATATCATTGAGTCATTTTTGTAAAATACTTTATAAGAACCCGGAACTAACACATGAGAAAATCCAATAATTTAATTCACCTAGGTACCTCATTTAAAAATTCACATACTACTTAATAAAGGAATTTAAAGTAAATATGTGAATGATCGGTTTTACCAGAAAAAGTTTAATATTAATTTTTCTTACTTTTTTGTCTAATTTTAACTACAAAACGAAAAAAAAATTATGTAATCGGTATTAAAATTAAATTTTCTACAAGATAGAGGTAAAATTATTTTTAAACGAATTATGGTTCCCGAATTATTACGATAGCAAATAAATAAAAAAAAGCAAATTTTTACGACTCTTTTTTAAACTTTTATAAAAATAAAATGACTGAAAAATGACTTGGATTTTATTTTGACACATTTGAATAGCGGAGATGATTCTCTTTCTTCTGGTGTATTTATTTTTTAAATATTCCTATCAGTTCCGGTTTTATTTAAATTTCCAGTTCCGGTTTTATTTAAATTATTAAAAAACGGAAAAAAACACATACTGAAACTTTTTAGTCCCTGTGTAATAAACAAAACTAATAATAACATTCTAAATTCACTGACAGGAGGTAATCCACTGGTATTTAGGGTGGTAGCCCTCATATCCAGTAATCCAAATGGTTAATTTGCAGTTAGGTGACAACACTTACAAGTGCGAGCAAGAAGCGATAATTATCGCTTTTAAATCTTTGATTATAATCAAAGATTTAAAAAAGTTAATAGAAACTTTAGTACGTACTTTAATATCGGCCGTAACTTGAGTCGGAAATTGCACTTGGTTTTTCATATACTTATATAAACCCGATTTTTATTTATCTCTGGATAGTGTGTTTTTTTAAAACCAGACTGCTCTTTAAATTCTCTAGATTTTAAAATAGACTTGTCTGTATTTCAACATTAAATACTTAATCTTTTTATAAATAACTTGGAAATCCTTCATCCAGTGTGTTGTTAGTGAAAAATTTGATTTTCAAAACAAGGTAAGTTTTTAATTTCGAAATTTTTTGCTTTTTGTGCTAGATAGTCATTTTTTTATTAAATTTGCATAAGGATGTATGTATCTAATTTACTTTTGTGTATTTTTTATGTAAATAAATTACCCAATTTTAAAAATAAAAGCTTCTCAACAAACTTACCCACAAGTAACCTATTATTAATACCGATAATGGGCATTTGTGGTGTTGCACAATCCAATTTAGAATAAATGTTTTAAACACAAGTTTCTTAAACTACTATTGTTATTTTTTCAAAATATGGTTGAATTCTAATTTTATAAAATTTGACATTTTTTTTACTTAGTTATAATGACAATAAAGTGTAGTAAATTGTGCTTAGCTTAAATGGCATAATAATTAATAAATCAATAATAAGATAATTGAAATGTCTTATTTATCGTAGATTAGTTGCTAATTCAAAGATTTAAAAATGAATACTTAGTAGTTTTTCTTTGTTTTTATTAAGTTGCCTTGTTAATTATTAAATATATAATTCACTTTTTTATTTCAGCTTTTTACAATAACTTGTTTTTGTGACATGGAGAAAATAATTAAAAAGGCAAAAGACTTTGGAGATCTTCTTGGCTCCCACAAGTACTTTCAAATGCTTTTGTGTACAATGTTTTTTTACAAACTACTTTCAAATGGTTTTGTGTACAATGTTTTTTTACAACAGAACAGAAATGCTATAGAAACAGCTAAATATTTAATTCAGCAATTTAACAAAAATGAATGTAAAGTTTCATCATTAACACTATCAATTCTAAGAGTTAACGAAAAAATCCAGTTTTTTAAAAGACACATACATTATAGCTGGGATAGGATTGTTGTTTTTTTAAGTGAAGACTTCAAGTTTCCACTAGCCAGGGCATCACTTCTCCCTGTTCAGCTGAAGAAACCTCCTTCTGTGTATCCATTAAAGACAAGGATTGACAGAGAATGTTATTCCTGTGAAAAAAGGAAACTTTATAATAAAGCCTTACTTACTCAAAACAAAAAGCTTAAGACAGTGACCAAAACAGTAAAAAAAGAGAAAACAACAATCAGTAAGACTTTTCAAGTTAAGAGAGTGAACCAACTAATTAAATTAACCTACTAGATACCTTACAAAATAAAAGCATCATAGGTACATCAATCAATGGAAACTATACAGGTGTTGTAGCATATGCTGATAATATTATACTAATTAGCTCCACTCTTTCTGGTCTACAAAAGCTTCTTAATACCTGTAATATGTACAAAAACTGTATAAAATTGAATGCTGACAAAACCGAGTTCTTGCTCACCGGAAAAAAGCAAATTAAAAACTGCACAATAACTCTCAACCACCAAAAAATAAAACTTCATGATAAACTTAGTCACCTAGGTTTTACATGGGATACAAAAAGTTTTTACATGGGATACAAAAAGTTCAGCTTTTGCCTCACTTAATAGTTTAAACATTGATCACCGAATATCTAATTTTCGGGCAGTAATCCAAACTTTAATTCAATCAGGAATTCGTTTTGCTTACCCAAACTCAATTGTCCAGCTATATAAAACTTTGGCTGTCCCAACACTAACATATGGTCTTGAGCTTTTTGAACATAAAAAAGTATTAATGTAAAAGCTTGATATAGTTGGAAGAAACGCACTCAAGTCACTCCTCAATGTTTCAAAACATAGCAAAAATTATATTCATCCCTTATTCTTTATTAAAGATATATCAATAACTATACAACAAAACAAGCTAAACTTATTTATTCGCCTGATGAACAATAAAATTACAATTTATATTATTAAGTCGCAGCCAGAAAACAAAACAGCCCCACAACCTTTTTTAGATAGTATCAAGGGTTTGTGTAATAAACATGAACTGAATCTGGAGAAAATAATTCAAAGTAAAAAAAAATAAAAATTATTGGCTTAAAAAATTTAGCTCCTGAAACGGATCTTCAAATTCTACAATGTGCAGTTGAATGCTGGAACTCAAAAGAACAAAGAACAATCTCTAAGGACATTCTTGAAAAAAATATTCCTAGATGGTAACGTTTAAAAGAAAATCTTGAAAAAAAAAAAATAATGATAAAAATTCAAGGATTTTTATAATTATCATGTATAAAACTCTAATTTACCTTGTATACTTGTATAGTGGGTGTTTAATAAATATATAAATAAAAAAAATAAAAGAACCTCAAGCCGGATCTCAAAATATCAGTTGAAGGCCCAAAAATTTGAAGCTGATGTTATATCTTTAACAAAATCTTTGAAAAAGTTGAACCTCAAATGCAAAAGTTTGGTTAAAGAAAATAAAAGTTGTAAGAAGAAGATCCTGACATAAGAATTTACTATTTTAGATTTAGAAAAAAAACTTAAAGACTTAGTATTGAAAGAAAATGATATTATCATAAACCATCTAAACTGCAACATCAATCAAATTGAAAAGGGTTCAATTTTTACAAAAGAAATGAAAAGTTTCAATGCCTCAGTGCGTCTGGTTGTTTACCATTGTCTTGAAAGCAACGTACCTGTAGATGCCATGTGCAAGTCTTGGTAACCTGAGTTTGAAGCCTCGAGATCTGCCCAATCTGTCAACGATTGCGCAGATGTCCAGAGAAATGGGAGTAATTGCTCTGCTACAAGTCACAGAAACAATAATAAATGCTGATGTTGTGACATTAGCATTTGATGCAACAACAATTAAGGGCAGTCACATAAATCAAATTCATTTTGCTACTAAGCAACAAATCCTTACAAAACAAAAAATAAGCAACAAATCACTGAACTACCAGGAGGCAAGGCAGAGGACTATGTAAAACACATTACTGATACCATTGAGAATTTAGCCAACACATATGCAGCATATTATAAATGCTGATGTAAGGAAAAAACTAATGGGCAAAATAATGTCAACGCTTACAGACAGGGCCTTGGTTAACCACGCAGCAGTTGTGAAGCTAAACAGCATACTTGAAAAAGAGCTGTTAGAGTTAAACTATCCTTTGCATCCACTTGATGGAATAGCCAGTGAGACCAGGAAAGCTCTTCAAAAGCTGAATGATACAATACCCAGCACCACTTATGGGTCAGATTGCAGAGCTGCAAATCTTTTGTACAGCATTTCAAAGTTAAGGTCAATGTTTGAATTATGTATTTGATCCAAATAATGTAAACAAACTGCATATTGTTACTACTTTTTTATAAAATCAGAGTTTAATTGCTTGCTATATTTTAAGTCTGCATTATTTCAGATACAAGGCCAAAGGAGATCCGCACGGATTTAAATTCTTTCTCAAGCAAAGTGGATTATCTTGCAGTACTTTTCCAAGGTATGTTGGTAACCGATTGCACATACTGTTCTGTTCAGCTGGCATTGTATACAGGTACTGACAATTGGTATTCAACTATCTAGTCCATGCACTTGATTTTCCAATGGCAAATGCATAATTTGTTTTATTCTGTTTTTAGGCACAGACAATTACTAGTCAACTATCTGGAGAAGTACTGCAACAACACGACTTTACTGAGGACATCTCTACTAAGAGATTTCAAGAATGAGGAGATAATGACCCATCTACAAGCCCTTGGACTCTGGGGCAAATTCTTAACTGGACCTTGAATGGCCCTTTTTTATGCAGAGGAAAAAAAAAAACAATTTTGAATTGGTATGCAATTTTTTTTTATTCTTACAATGTAATTTAAACATTCAATGCATGTATTTATTTATGATTTAAAAAAATAACTTCTTTTTATTCTGAGTATCTCAAGCCTGCAATTAAGGTTGTGGAAATACTTTGTGATGAGCCAGAATTTCTATTGTCGTCACAGTTAGATGCATTTGGTCGCCCACTGATTTCTGATGAGACATTAGTTGCATTACGCATTATTAAAGGGAAGTATTTAGAGCAATTGCTTTCTGTTTTAAAAATGATAGCTAATGCTACAGTGACAGTTTTAAAAAGGCATCTGTCAAGGTACTTGACTGGTGAACTCTTTACACCAACCCAGTTCATGCAAGATAAGGCAGTTAGTACCCCTGTTAATAATATTTGGGCTGAGAAAATCCTTAGCATGATAGACTTTCATACTCGCAGGGCGCCTAATGCTGAAATTTCATTTTTAGATGGCAAGACAAAGGTTAAGGTGAACAAATCTCTGGACTGGCTGTGTAATAATAAAAAAAAAGAGCAAGAAAAAATAGTTAAATTTTGTATATCTAGGGGTGCAGTTTCAAGAAAACAAAGTAAAGAGAGAAGGTTGAGAGGAGAAAAGTTAGCAAAGTTACGGTTAAAATAAAAAGGTCAGAAGAGAGAAATGGAGCAGAGAAATAGATTAGCTAGAGATATAAAAAAACTTATTTTAGAAAGTAGTTTAGGTATTGTACATAATTCCATTTTCTCTTCGCTCTCAGAATACCAAAGGGTCAAAGTATTAGAAATGTTAAATGAAAATCCAGTTAAAATTGAAAGAGCTAGAGTTGAACATTTATGGAATGAGGAGGGGAATGATGTAGCTTATAAGGGAAGAAAAGTTATAAAGTTACCACCTGTTACTGGAAAAGTTGTTAGTTTTAGAATTGCATATTGGAAAGAGGATGAAGAAGAAGATAATGCAGAAAACTTTAAAATACCAGTAGATTGCCTCTTGGCTGATGTTGCTCTTGGTGATTTAGTTTTCTATTGATTCAGGTTCTGCATTTAGTTACCGGTATTTAAATATTAGACAAATGTTTACAATAGTATTTTGTTTTAGTTATGCATTTTAATTTTTTTGTCCTTTTGAAAGTAAAATTTTTTATGATTAATTGTGTTTAACTTTATGTTGTTGCCGATTTTACTCCATTTTAAAAGATTTTCAATATTGTATTGATTATTAATATTTATATGAGCCTCCTTTCAGCAGACTAGTCATTTGTACCTTAAATATAAAGTTTATGTAATGAGAAAAATTAGTCTTCTTTGCACTTAGTTTGTGAACTATTAATTTTTAAAATGCACCCGCGTCAAAACTCACCCCCATCCCACTTTGTTTTTGGTAAAATGAAAATTATTTGATCCATAAAAAATGTAATAAAATAAAGATCTAATAGTGTTTTAAATTTTAGTACATCTCAATCGGTTTTTAAGTTATGCAGTTTTTAGTGCCAGTAACACAAAATATTGGTCACGGTTTTTCTTAATTTTCTATAGCAGAAATTACCACTTTTACTCGCGGAAAAAAAGTCGTAACTTCCGTCATAATTAACATAGACAGACAAATGAGGCGTCATTGGATAGCTTTCATTAAGCTCTATGTAACAGTATAAGTTTTGTAATTGTATTATTATATTGAATTTTTTATCAAAGTACCTAACTTTAGCAAAAGATAATGAAAACTTGACTAACAGAGTTCTTGAATTAGAAAATTTTCAATATAAATCTAGTCCAGCAGTGGCAGGTGATTGGGCTACTAAAGTGAAAAAGACTCCAGATCAAATGCAAATTATTAATATTATTGCAAACGAAACCGAGGAAAGAGATAAGAGAGAAAATAACTTGGTTATTTTCGGTTTAGAGGAATCAGCGTCAAGTGATAAAGTCAAAGCAATCGAAGAAGAGAAACAAAATATTGAGAAAATCATGCAAAAGTTGAAGGTCAATATCAAAATAAAAAATGTTATCAAACTAAAGTATATTTAAAATAATGGATTTAAAGCTCCTTATATTGTTATTTTAACTGATAAATCGGAACGAAATTCTGTTTTAAAAAAAGCCAAAGAATTAAAGAAAGATAAAGCCTACGAAAAAGTATTTATAAATCCTGATTTGACTTAATCTGAACGGTACAAATCGATGCTATTGAGAGAAGAGTGTAAAAAATTAAATAAGGACAACATTGACACTGCAAATTATTACTTTGGAATAAGAAATGACAAGGTAGTAAGAATTAAGAAATAGCAATTAAACGCCAAAAAATACTTAAATCACATAAGATGCTTCAACTTTGAAACTAGCAATAAGATAAATTATTTCAGTGGTGGAGTTCACAGCCTTAATAAGTTGCTGAGCGATAAGACAGATATTGAATCAGTAAACTTTCATGAACTTAAGAATTGTGGTTTAAGGATATGCAATGAACACAGTACACAAAAATACAAAGAACTGATGGTTTGGTACACAAATGTAACGTCTCTGAATAATAAGATTGATGAATTAAGGTTCAAATTGAAATATATAAACCAGATGTTATTTGTATTACAGAAACTTGGTTTAAAGCAGAATCAGATGTAAGCATAAATAACGATAATATTTTCAGAAGAAATAGAAAGACTCATGGAGGAGGTGTTTGTATTTATGTCAAACAATGTATTAATCAGTTTGAAACAAATATTTTACAGTTAAACGATAATTTTATTGAACAAATATGGACTTGTCTATGCTTTAGAAATAAAAAAATTCTAATTGGATGCATTTATCGACCATCTGACATATCTCATGAGTACAATAACTTTATTTTGTTATCAATTAATGCTGCTAGGACAAGTATTTATCAGAAAGAATACAGCGATCTTATTATTACTGGGGACTTCAACTATAATATAACAGATTGGTCTGACAATGATTCTCCTTTTTCAGCAACTGATAATAAATCTCAAACAAATAAGTTTATCGAATGTCTAGAAAAATATTTTCTGCTTCAATGAGTATGTGAGCCAACATTCCAAAAAGCATTCTACGAATCAACTAATATTCTAGACCTTATTATAACAAACAATAAAGAAAAAATTACTTCTATAACTCACTCAGCTCCTTTAGGGAATTTCAAACAAGGTCATCAATTACTAAAGTGTCGTTATCTAATAAATGATCTTAATTCTTCTAAAGAACATAAGAAATCTATTATATTATATCAAAAAGGAAATTATGAATTATTTTCAAGTCATTTCAATAACGTGAATTGGGAAATTGAATTTAAAGGTAAATCTTTGAATGAAATGTATGATTTATTTTTGTATCATTATAATTATGCAACAGAACTATTTATCCCAAGAATTAATTATCAAAATAGAAGGAACAAAAACAAATGGATTACTTCCGAATTGAAAAATAAAATAAGAACTAAAAACAATATATGACTCTCTAACAAACTATATGGCTTGAATGACGAATTAACAAAAACTAAATATAATAAACTAAAAATTGGAGTAAAAAATTATATCAATAACAATATAAAACAGTTAGAAAGAACTATAGCCAGCAAATTCAAATCTAATCCATAAATTGCTTTATAAATATATCAATGAGAAGAAATCAGTAAAAACTCAAATTCGAGCTCTGGAAAATGAAAATGGTGAAATTATACATGATCAACTTAATATGGCTACTGAACTAAATAAATATTTTCACTCTGTGTATGTTGATGACTATGATACAAGCATTATTGAATTGCATAATATACCTTCAAATTTGTTATTAGACACAGTTCAAATAACACATAATGATGTTCAAACTAGACTTAAAGCACTTGATAAGTCAAAATCAGTCGGTTTTGATTTAGTTCATCCTTATATTTTGAAAGAATGCAGCTCTTCAATATCATACCCTTTATATTTAATGTACAAAAAATCAATTGAATCAGGTACTATACCAGATATGTGGAAAAGGCAAATGTAATGCCACTTTTCAAAAAAGGAAGCAAATTAAAAGCATCAAACTACAGACCAGTCTCGTTAACTTCGATACCATGTAAAGTATTGGAAAGAATAATAGCTGATTGTATCATGCAATAACTGATAAAAAATAATTTACTTTCAAAAAAACAGCATGGTTTTATGAAAGGCAAAAGTTGTACAACAAACCTATTAGAATACCTAGATATTTTAACAGATTCGTTTCATAATGGAACACCGATAGATGTATTGTACACAGACTTTAAAAAAGCTTTGGATAGTGTTTCACATAAAAAGTTATTATCCAAGTAATTGACTTATGGTATTTCTGGTAAACTTCTTAAGTGGATAGTCTGCTTCTTAGCTAACAGAAAATAACGAGTGGTTTTAGGTGAAAGTGTGACAGTGAAAGTGTCAAAGATTGGGTTGATGTCCTTAGTGGTGTACCACAAGGGTCTGTTTTAGGTCCTCTCCTTTTTCTGGTATTTATAAATAATTTACCAGAAAATTTTATTAATGAATGTTGTTTATATGCTGATGATAGTAAGATAATTGCACCTATTTCTTCTCAAAATGATTCACAGTTGTTTCAAAATGATATTAATAAACTTGAAGAATGGTCTACAAAATGGAAATTAGGATTAAATTTTGAAAAATGTAAAATTATGCACTTTGGTTCAAATAATAAAGAATATATTTTATGACTAATAACAATACATTAATGGAAATTGAAAGGTCAAAACTAGAAAAAGGCATTGGTGTTTATATATCAAGCGATTTGAAATGGGCCAAACAAGTAAAATATGCAGCCAGTAAAGCAAATAGTATGCTCTCACTACTAAATAATACATTCAAGTACAAGGATAAAGATCTAATAAAAACACTGTATTGTACGTGTGTTAGACCAAATTTAGAGTTTTCGATTCAAGCATGGAGTCCGTATTATACAAAAGATGTTAATGAACTAGAAAAAGTTCAAAGAAGAGCAACCAAAATGATAGCGGAATTAAGACATCTTGAGTACGAAAAAAGATTAGAAATTTTGGATATGACAACTTTAGAGACTCGGCGGCTAAGAGGTGACTTGATCCAGCAGTTCAAGATATTTAAAGGCATTGAAAAGATTAATATTAAACAAAATCAAGAAATGAACTCTATTTCCTTATCAGGTCCAGCATCTAACATTAGAGGAGCAAGACATAGATTAAAACCTAAATTGGTTAGAAATTGTATGAAAAAGCAATATATTTTCAGCAATAGAGTCGTTTATGGATGGAATAGTCTACCAGCAGAAGTCGTTCAATCAGTTACACTTAACAGCTTTAAATCAAACTTGCAATCGGTTGATTTAAAAGCAATAGTAAACAAGACGAAAATCAAGAAAGCTTATTATTAACGCTTTTTTATTTAAAACTGAACAGTAATTAATATATACCGGCTGTCATAGATATTGCCTGGCGCTTTATCTCACCAGCATTAACTATTATTATTATTATTATTATTATTATAAATTTTTCGATCAGTGATCGAAAAAATAGTATGATCGGTTCGACTAGCTTTTATTCTATACTCTTGCTTGATGACAATACAATATTCAATAACTAGTTTTGTAATAAGTCAATTAATTTAGTTAATTTTAATTAAGTTTATTTTTAAATGGAAAAAAGAACAATAATTTTTCAAAATAAGTATATTGATTGTTTTCATACTTATACACACGTTTAGCGTAGTTGGATAAGGAGCTGACTTCGTAAATGGAATGTCTGTGGTGCGAGACCTGCATCTTCCTGAACTTTTTTGGTTTTTTACACACGCATACAGCCGAATATTAATAAAATAAAACAGTAATATCAGAAAAAAATTGCAAAACTTGTGTTTTAATACCATATAAAAGCATTAAGTTTTAAAAATTCGTTTTTAATTTTACTTGCTTTATATTTTGATATTTTGATTGCAAAATATAACTGAAACTAATTGGGCAAGATAATGATAAAATCTTTTTTGGTCAGTATAACTTTTTTTTTTTCTTTTTAAAAAAAAAAAAGTTATACTGACAAAAAAAGATTATATCTATCTATCTGGATCTGTGCAGTTCAGCAAACTAAAGAATCCAGGACCTTCAACTAAACTTATTGAGCGTGCATCACGAAAGATGAAGTCTGCTATTTTCTGATCCTAACCAGTTCTCTTACTTTTGTCGTTTTGGGAGGCGAAGCTGTAAAAAGCCTGTTTAGTGAGTTCAAAGTACCGGCGTTATCAATATTTACATGTTGTGTTCCGGTGACATGGTCATAGTGCTTTAACAGTTTTTTTTTTTCAATTGCCTCACAGGGGTTGCACTTAACGTTGCACTTATCGATTCGGTCTACACAAGACCATACTTTCAAAATTTTAGCCTTTTTTTTTTCTACAAAGTTAATAGTATTTTTGTTTTGTTTTTACAAAGCATATATTTGTTACAAATTGATGAACACTCTTGTAACATTTTAGTTATACGTTCTTATAACATTTTACTTTTTCTAACCGCATAGAGTAATATTACTACGTGATCTTTAAAAAAAATAATTCTTATTTAAAACTTTTTTTTTTCTAACAAGACAAAAACCTTTTCCCGTTAACAGCCTAAGCCGTGGAACAGTATTTTTCTTTCAAAAGAAATTATTTTATAATTAGAAATATAAAAATTTGAATTTGTTTGTGAAAATTAGTCATTACACATGTTTCCGTAAGACAAATCATGCTGAATAAATTACATTTTAAAAGGAAATTTTTAATTTGTCAATATTTGTGTTAATACTTCTTATGCTTATGTGTATGACCAAAAAATCTTCATTAGATGATTTAAATTGGGTTTTAAAAGAATTAAAATCAAAATATTTTATATTACAACATTTTTTGTTAAATATTTCATTACCCGCATGATAAAAGTTATGAGGTATTTATTATTATGAGGTAATATATTACTTGTGGTTTTAAAATTATAGGAGTAATGGGTTTCAAAGTCAATTGATTCGAAAGCCATTATGTCAGTTTAATAACTTTTTAATTACAAAAATTGCGGCTTTACACCTCGCCAATTTCCTTATTTTCGATATTCTTTAACGAATATTTTGTCATATTTAATAATAGCGCATTTACCTTCTTTGCGAAATCTTTTAACATCTTCCCCATAGCTTTTTCTTTATTTCTAGTATTTCATTCGCTTAATCTTCGTTGATAAATGTCCCTGTACCCATGAGTTTTTTCGCTAGTGTTAAAACTCTAATTTTATTTTGAAAATTTAACTGAAATTAATGGGGCAAGATAATGATATAATCTTTTTTTGTCAGTATAACTTTTTTTTAAAAAAAAAAAAAAGAAGAAAAAAGTTATACTGACAAAAAAAGATTATATCTATCTATCCGGAGCTGTGTAGTTTAGCAAGCTAAAGAATCCAGCACCTTCAACTAAACTTATTGAGTGTGCATCACGAAGGATGAAGTCTGCTATTTTCTAATCCTAACCAGTTCTCTTACTTTTGTCGTTTTGGGAGGCGAAGCTGTAGAAAACCTGTTTGGTGAGTTCAAAGTACCGGCGTTGTTAATATTTACATGTTGTGTTCCGGTGACATGGTCATAGTGCTTTAACAGTTTTTTTTCAATTGCCTCACAGGGATTAACTTTAACGATGCACTTGTCGACTCAGTCTACATAAGACCATACTTTCAAAATTTTAGCCTTTTTTTTTTCTACAAAGTTAACAGTATTTTTTTTTTGCTTTTACAAAGCATTTATTTGCTACAAATTGGTGAACGCTCTTGTAACATTTTAGTTTTACGTTCTTATAACATTTTACTTTTTCTTACCGCAAGTCGCTGGCATCTTCTTTAGTTGTTTATTACTTTTGACCACAAACCGTTGGTAGCGGCTTTTTGTTATGCATAGAGTAATATTAGTACATGATCTTTAAAAAAATAATTCTTATTTTGAATTTTTTTTTCAAACAAAAACCTTTTCCCGTTAACAGCCTAAGCCATGGAACAGTTTTTTGCAGAACTTTCGGAATATCATTACAGAGATAGTATAAAACTATTGGAGGATCATTGGAAAAAGTGTGTTCAAGTTGAAGGAGATATATTGAATAAAAAAAACTAATCATTAAAAAATAAACATTTTTTTATTTTGCTTTAAAAACTTTCCAACCTGTTTATTGCTAAACACTTGGAGTTTTTCATGCAAGTAATTGACACCAATATTTAATTTTAACAAAGTGAACTTAAAAACTAATAAACGTTTTTATTTTATTTTATTATAATTTCTAACATCCGTGGTAACGTTTGTTGATAGAAAAATATCTGAAGTTATCAAAATTGCTTTGAATTTCTTTAAAGAAAGTAGCATTGACTAAGGCTTCAAGCCGCTTGCTAATTTTAATTGGCATTTCTTCAAGTTAACAGTTGCAGGCGACTTTTAATAATTATTAGCCATAAAATAAATAATGGTAGACATGAATTTAGATTACATATTGCACGTGCTGTACCAGCGCACTATGGTTTCTGAGACCCGATTTTTTGGCAGAAACCCAATTTTTTTAAGTTCTAAAAAAATTTTTTTTTTTTTGTGGTACCTTAAAGTAAACCCACCAAAGTGATAATAAACGTGGTCTATTTTTAAATTAGTTGCCTAGTTTGTTTTTAATATGCACTCAAATTGTGGATATTTTTAATCTCAGCTTAGTTTGCAGTGAGTTAAGTGAGCTGTTTAATAATGCATAACTTTTGAAATAAATAACATTTTTGATTGCTGTAAAGAAAATTATTTTTATACAGGTATATACTTTTTTTAAATATTTAATTAGATTAAAATACTGCACTATTATATTGATTATATAAAAGAAATAAGCGCGTGTATAGAATTTTTTCTTCCTTGACATTTTTCAAAACTTTGATTTGACTTTTAAAAAAATCTCCGTATTTCTCTGAAAATATTTTCACACGATTAAATTTTGGTAATGTTCAGAAATATATTCCAATTTTCAAAACTTGCCCCTAGTTACCCCAATTAAAAATATATCTGTTTTTTTGCAGTGATGTTCCGGTTCAAATACGAGGATTTATTTAATGTATGGCTGGAAAAGAAAGATATAAATGAGAAAAAGTCAAATGTTTTTGAGCACGTCATTCAAATAGTTGGAAGTGATGAAACAGTAGTTATTAGTAATGATATTCAAAAGAAAATATGTCGTTTGTGCAATTCTTTTGAACAAAAATGGTCAGATTGCCAAAGAACAATATGCAGATTTAAAAGTAAAAATTCAGATTGGTTAAAAAGAGAAACTACATTTACTGATGATTCAATTCCATCAACATCTTCAAGTCGATCAATTCCATCAGTATCTTCTGGACAACCAAGGTTATTATATACCGAAAAATCGGATCGGGCCAAGAGATTGGAAGCATCAGAGTTATGCCGGGATAACTTGCACGAAACATCTCTTATATTACAAGCAGCAGGTAGGGCTGCACGTCAGCAAAAGAAACGTGATTTAGCATTAGTTCTAAAAGAATTGAACACAAGTCCATCTCGGCCAACTAAAATTAAAAAAACTATATTTTCACCCAAAAAAGAAACAGTACGTTATACAGCCGAAGAAGCATTAGAATTAATTTTGGATTCTAATTTAAGTAAACAACAGTATCAAAACATTAGACAAGGAGCTGTTATCAAAAATTGTAAAATGTATCCAGATTACAAAGAGATTTGGAAATGTAAATCAGCATGTAGACCAAATGGTATATCAATTTCCAATATGATTGCACAAGTACCATTAAAGAATTTGTTAGAGCATACAGTGAAACGTATTGAACAATTACAAGAAGAAGTGATTTTTCAGCACATGGAATCCATTAATACTAACAAAATTATAGCCGATATGATATTTAGTTATAGTTTTGATGGCAGTTCCGGTCATTCTGCCTATAAACAAAAATTTGATACAGCTGGTTGTCATTCTGATTCAAATTTATTTGTGATAACTGTTGTACCACTTCGTTTGAACTCAGAAGATAATAACATCTTATGGAACAATCGCACTCCTCAATCTGTGCGGTTTTCTAGACCTTTAAAAGTCGAATACATAAAGGAATCCACAGAACACATTTTAAAAGAAAAACAAGAATTGACGGGCAAATAAATAAGCTAGAGCCAACAACAATTTATTTCTCTAATAATAAAAAAATTCAAATCAGCTTTACTCTATTTATGACTCTAATTGATGGCAAAATTTTAAATATATTAACTGAAACAAAATCAAACCAAGCTTGTCCTATATGTGGAGCTACTCCCAATGATTTTGTTAAAGTGCAGGAATTCAAAACCGCAGAATTATTTAAGCCTAAACCTAATACTTTACAGTATGGCATTAGTCCACTGCATGCTTGGATACGATTTTTTGAATGCATTGTCCACATATCATACAGATATGATTTATGTAAATGGCAAATTCGAGGTACTAGTAGAAAGAAAATTCTTTTATGTAGAAAAAAAGAAATACAACAACGGTTCTTTAAAAAATTACACCTTCACGTGGATAAACTAAAAGAAGGTGGTTTTGGAAGTACTAACGACGGCAATTCTGCACGCCGAGCATTTGAAAATGTTAAAAAATTTTCCGAAATAACTAACGTGGATGGAGAATTAATAAAAAAATTTAAAACTATTCTTAGTTGCATTTCTTCCCAGTATCAAATTAATTTAGATAAATTTAAAAAATATTGTTTTGATACGGCAAAACATTATATGTCAAAATATCTTTGGTATCCGATGCCTGCAACTGTACATAAAGTTTTAATACATGGCAGACAAATTGTAGAAAATACAGTACTACCAATAGGTTATTTTGGTGAAGAAGGGTCTGAAGCTAGGCATAAAGTTTTTAAACAAGATAGACAATTTCATGCTCGTAAAACCAGCAGAAAAAAAAATCTAGAAGATATTTTTCATAGAGCCTTAGCCTCAGATCCTATCATATCCAGTATTAACTTAAATGGAAGAATTCAAAATCATTTTAAGTTACTTCTTCCTTCTGAGGTAATAAGTTTACTAACAGAAATGCCATCTAATTCCTCGCAACATTAATATAGCGAAAGCGAAGAGTGTAGGGAAAGCGATGACGACTATGACGATGCAACTTCCGACGAGGACTTAATTTCCGTAAACTATTTAGATTTAATTACATTGGATAATGAAATATAGTTAAAATTTAACTGATTTTTTGAATATGAATTCACCTAATGATAATTTTTACAACAGATATAAATAAAATATATCTATATATTAAATATATTTATATATATTTTGTATATATACATATATATATATATTTATATATATATAATCATATAAAATTTAGTTATGAAATATTTTGAACATATTGCTAATCTTGAGAAATAAAAACTATTAGCTATTTTGTTTTTAAATTGAAGTTATTAATTTATGCCAAAGAATCGCGTCTCAGAAACCATAGTGCAACGTAATACTACATTACAACGCCTTTATAATGTATATAAAATATATATATAAAATACGTTAAAATTTTTTTTAAACTATATGCTACGAAATTCTAGTTTCTAGTTCTAAATTCAAATGCTACGACAACTACACTTTAATAAAAATTAGTTTAATTTAAATTTTAAGTTGAATGTTAAAGTTTTGGATTTGATAATATACGTTTGGAATTAGGAACATATGTCTCTATTTCCGAACGAAAAATTCACCTTAAAAATCAAAACAAAACAACATTATTATTTACATATTTGTTGTTTGATATTGTTCGATTCAGTTTAAGTCCCAGTTTATTTGTTTTAAAAAATTAATTTAAAATTCAAAAAAAAAAGAGCGAAATTATTCAACTTTAACTTCAACTTTGTATGAAAAACAAAGAAATCTACGTAGCATCTCTAAAATATTAAATTTTCTTTAATAAAATTTTTTTTTTAAATTTGTAACTGAATACTCATGAACAACGTTCTTCATAAACGAAGATAAAAACTTTGTTGTTTGATTTGTTAAGATTTTTTTACTCTTAAAATTCTAAATTAAATAATATAAAATTAGCATATCAGGTGACATTTAAAGATTTTTGTTAATAACAAAACAGCTTGAAAAAAAAATACTAGAACCACTACAGCAAAGATTAGTGTCGTCAAAATATAGAAAAGTAATTATTAATAAAAAAAGGCAAGAAAAACAAGCTTTAACCGCGCATGCATAAAATGCACGAAAAGCAACAAACAAACAAACAAAAAAAAACAAAAAAAATTTGCCTAAAATTATAAAAATCTACATCGGTAAAAGACCATCATCGATTTCGCGATCATTAGACTCGATATCCAACGCGTTGGTCATACCCTATAACAAATGTAAAATAATCATATTCTCTGCAAAATTAATTATACAAATAAAATTAATAATGCATGTATTAATAAGTTTTGAACATACTTTATATGTGCTGACTTGCTCTTGCCTTCTGCAAACAAAATCGCATCCGTCCTAAAAAAATATATTTTTTAGTGAAAACACATATATAGCAATGTTTTATTTTATACAACCATAGTTCTAAGAAAATTATAGTTTGGAAGCGAACATTGTTTTAACTCTTTTATACTGCTTTTTCTTGTTTTCGGACTTCCGACACAGTAAGAGTGTTGTTGTTAGCGTTTGCCTGTTATTCTATCAAGTTGTTTTTGTGTTTTTATTAAAATTGTTTTTCTTGTTATGCCTGGTGAAAATTGTGCAATATTTGGTTGTTCGACTTCAAGAAGACACAAAGGTATCAACATTTTTAAAGTACCTACCCCAACTAATGATGCAAGTAAAAAATGGAGTAACGACATTATTAACGTAATTATTCGAGACAGACTTATTGATGATTTTAAAAAAAAACGAATTAATTCTTTCAACCTATATATTTGCGAGCTCCACTTTACCGAAGACCAATTTTGGGTATATTCATTGCCAACATTAAATCCTAAAAAAAGTAAACCATTGCAGCGAAGTTCGCTATCCATTACAAAACGTGAGGAATTTCTAGTAAATCAAGAGTTGATTTCTCAAACTACAATGCCATGTTACAAATCTTTTGATGATTTTACTGAGCGTATTTTAAATCTCTCTCTCTTAGTGATATTGGAAAATATCTTTGGATGATAAATTATTAATTATCAATTAGCAATAATTACTAGTAATTCGCCAGAACATGTTAATATTTCATATTAAATTTCATACCTAAGTATGAAATTTATGTTGACGAGTTTCTAGATTATTTTATAAGAGTTTTTGGTTGGATGTTACCAAAAGATCATCATCTGTACCTTCAATATAAAGGATTTTTATAAATGTTTCTTTTTTTTAAATGTTTCTTTATCAAAATATATTATTCATATTGAAATTCGTCAAGGTATTGATGTAAAAAAATTTAGACCTAATCAACCAGAATTTTAAATTTGAAAGACATGTTATACCTGTAGTGTTAAGTACCATCCAATGATAATAAAATTTTGTCTTAATTTAGCAGCTTAATCGTCGTCAGCATATTCTGATTTGCGTTTTGATAGTAAAACTGGCTTAGAATTTTTAGTTCTACCAAGTTTACGCGCCTTGAAAGACTACAAAAATTATATACATTCTTTAAGAGGTTTTAATCCTCAAGTCATAAATGGTCTTGCAAATAAAAGTGTTGATTTCTCCAGCTCTGAACGCTTTGTTACTATTCTGTTCGATGAAATGAAAGTTCAAGAAGATTTAGTTTAGGACAAATACTCTGGTGAGTTAATATGATTTGTAGATTTAGGAGATATTCAAACTAACTATGCAACACTAAAAAATATGAGAGAGATAGCATCTTCTGTCTTAGTATTTCATGTTAAAAGTCACTTTCCTATAGTCTAGCTACATTTGCCACAACTGGAGTGACATCATCACAACTTATGCCAATATTTTGTAAAGCAGCTCGTTATTAAGAAAGTAAAAATTTAAAAGTCATTGTTGTAACTGCAGATGGTGCATCTCCTAGTAAAAAGCTCTTTAAAATGCATAAGAAGTTAGATGGCGGTTCAGGGAAAGACATATATTGCACTAAAAACTTTTTTAGTAATAATAATAGATTCATTTATTTCTTTGCAGATGTACCTCATCTAATCAAAACTTTTCGAAACTCCTTAAATAATTCTGGTTCTGGAAGTAAATCACGCTATATGTGGAATAGTGGATTTTTTCTTCTTTAGAGTCATATTTCCAAATTTTTTATTTCCGATTTAGAAAGAGGTTTAAAACTTGTTCCCAAATTAACAAGTGATCATATAAACTTAACAACATATTCTGTTACGAGAGTATGCCTTGCATCCCAAGTATTGAGTGAAACAGTAGGAAATGTTTTAAAACAGTTTGGACCACCAGAGGAAGCTAGAACTGGAGAATTTTGCTTAATGATGGATATGTTTTTTGATTGCTTAAATGTAAAAAACAGTGTTAAATATATAACAAAAAGAAAGCCATTTTTAAAGCCTTATGAACCAGTAGACGATTCAAGATTTGCTTGGTTAGATAACTTTCTCCTTTACTTTAAATTGTGGAAGGAATCTATCGATCAGCGAGAAGAAAGTTTTGACGAGAGCTCAAAATCCAAAATGTTTATTTCTTCACAAACTTATGAAAGTTTGAAAATTACAGTGCATTCATTTAAAGTAGTTGTAAAATTTTTATCCGAAAATGGTGTTAAATTTGATTTCTCTGAAAGATTCTGCCAAAATGATCTTGAAAATTACTTTGGAAGGCAACGTGCAATTGGTTGCAGAAAAGATAATCCATCTATTAGAGATTTATGCTTTAATGACAATACAATCAAGTCACAGTTTTCAGTTCATCCAATTACTGGTAATGTTCAATGTAATGACAGTAATATTATGGATATTGAAAACATTCCTTTATAAAAAAGAAAAAAAATCATTCAAATTAGAATACAACTATGAGCGCTACTATTTCACATTTGATGATAAATAAAAAAATAAAATAAAAAAGTTTATTTTCATAACCACAAAATTTTAAAAGCATTATTAGTCATTTATGATGGTAACTATAAAAAATTGGCATAAAGGCAATGTGTTTTTCCTCAGAAAATATCCATAATAATCGAATATTTTGATATAATAAAGGATCTTCCACTAAGTACTCTTACGTGTTTAGAACAATAGGGGTGGAAATAAAAGGAAAGTGGGAATTTTATTCCTGATCTAATAGAACACGAATAAATTAGAATAGTACTTAATTATAGTCTAGCTTTTGTTAAAAACTTTAAAAAAAAAATTTTTAACATTTTAACAAAAGCTAAAACTAAAATGTAAGTTTTTAAAAAGACAGCGAGACACAATTTGTCTCTCGATGTCTTTGAAACTTGATTTCTTTTTTTTTAACATAAGCATTAAATTTCAAATTAAAAAAAAAAAAAATTATGTAACAAAAAAATGTTGAATTAACTCAAAGCTTTTTGTTTTAATGTTTTAAAACTTATGTTGATGAGTAGATTTTGTAATAAGTAATCTGTACATACGCAGAGCGAGAGGGTTTTTTGTTTAAGTCTCAGAGGGAACCAATCAAGGCAGTGAAACAGGAAATTCTTTGAATTTAAATTTTAAAAATTAAATTTAATCTATTTAAGTCAGTTATAAATTATATGAATTGGGGTGAAAGTGAAAAGTGGGTACTTGAGGTTCCAAGCAAACAGAGGAATTTATAAAAACAACAATAAAATTGTAATAACAACATGCTAAACATGCAAGAGAGACATAAGTACTAACTTAATACAAATACAATGGCCTAAGTACTAACTTAATACAAATACAGAGACCTAAGTACTAACTTAATACAAATACAGAGACCTATTACTAACTTAATACAAATACACAGGCCTAATACTAACTTAATACAAATATCTGCTATTTTGGTTAAGAAATACACATTGACTTTTTTTTCTTTTTTAAAGCAATGATCGAGTTTAAATCTAAAAAAAAATTTTATCTTCAAAACAAAAAAAAAATTTATTTTCAATACAAAAAGTTTTTATAAACATAAATAATAAATAAAGTAGTTGCTACGCCATGTTTTTAAAAGATATGTGGCTATGAAAATAGACTTTTATGTTCAACAAACTTTAAATGTCAATTTCTTTCACTTGCTTTCTTAATTTGGCATCTCAATGATCGAGTCTTGAAAACTTTAATTTTTCATTTTGTTTTTCAATAATGTCTCTGGCATAAAAAAAATTAACAAACTTTTAGAAACAATGTAAGTAAATGCTCTAGCAAATTCTTACTAACTTCAGTTGATTCTGGATCATTAGAAACTTGTTTATAAAGAGAAAGTACAATATAATTTGTTGACATGAACCTAACCAGATCTTCAGGATCTAGTTTTGAAAAAACTTGTGTTGTTTTTCAGTGAAAAATATTCTTGCATGTCAGAAATAGATCTTGAATTATATTGTTCAATTTCCGTAAACCTCCTCTATGTCTAATATTTACAAGAGTCTGAGAATTATCTTCCATAACACTGCAGCACAGTAAAATTGAAACACACTGTTGGCTATACTTAAATGAATTTTTACTAGGGTCACACTTACCGTGAGTTTAACAAAAGCTAGTATAATATGTTAGATTACTTAAAAAGTAGAAATTCATTGGAAATAAATTTTTGCAGCCAATGTAATGCTATAAGTTTAAAATTGTTCTCACTCTGAAATTTAAATCAATAATGTACTTATTTTGATCAAACTTTTAAAGCGCAGTTTTCCATACTTATCGTAAGTGTTTCACAGTTATCGTATATTGTCGACACTTATCGTATATCTTTAAATCTGTTTTAGTGTCTGATTAAAAATGCGTTCGCGGATTCAAATGAAAATTTAATGCATTAGTAATATTATATTTAAACGTTTTTAGGTGCATAAATATAAAAAAAGACTATTAAATAAACATTAATTATATAGTAATAAAAATATTATTATGAACTAAAACTAAAGAGTTTACAGCATTTCCATTACTTTAGTACATATCCTTTAAGTTCTTAAACTGGAAAGGATAGAGTTTCATCATAACTACCTGAGTTTTATTTTTTAATTATCATCATCGTTTAAATGGAACTCGTTTTTTGACTCAGTTTCAAGACTTTCTTTTTCTTTTGCAACTTTTTTTTTCTTTTCAAAATTTTCATGTTTTCTCTTTCTTTTTTATTTTTTTTATTCTTTCTTAATCTTTTTTCCTCTACTTTTGACTTTTTATCTACAGCTAATTGTATCTTTCTTAACTTTTCATCCTTTATTTGTGACTTTTCTTGCACTTTTGTCTTCTGAATTGGCTGCCACATTACAGATGTTACAACCGATGGTAAACATTCTACTTTGCGCTAGGACACTTTCGATTGGATTTATGATTTCTGCTGCTATTTTTAAACTAAAACAAGCTGGTTTTAATTATATTTCAGCTGCATTAGTGCAATCAGGCATTTCCATATTGGTTATACCTTGCACATTTTCTAAATTACAAGTTGTTGATAGATTTTTATTACCCTGTTGTATTTCATCAGGTAAAATTATGGTTTTATATGTTTCAGATAAGACTCTTTTCCAAAAATGATACAACTGGAGGTATTCAAGATTCCCTTTTTTAACCTAAATGTTTGTCAGCCATTTTAAACTGCTCTAAAATACTTAAATCAATGCACTTTTCAACAAATGTTATGGGAGAGGAAGCTGATAAAGTCACACTTAAATGGTTCTCTTCTAAATAAGGAGCCAGAGCAACAGTTGACTCTTTTATTTTTTTCTTCAGTTGATAATTTTTGAACAATTTTTTTGCAGTCAACACTATTAGCATCATATGGAAAAATTCCAGTATTTTTAAAACCACTTTTAATGTTATTAACCATAGAAGGATCGATTATAAAATAATTTTTTCTGGCACATTTTCATTGTTTATTTCTTGTCCTTCATGATCAATGCGTCATTGTCTGCAAAAAGATTTCCACTTTGCTTTCATTGGTCCAAAAACTGCCACATCGAGCGGCTGCAAAATATGTGTTGCATTTGGGAACAAAGCAACAAGAATAATTCTATTTTTAGAGCAAAACTCAGTTCGATGTGACGCATGACTATCAAAAAAAATAATAACTAGTAAAGGAATTTCTTCTTTTATCAAAAATAGATGAAAAACGTTTGTAATATACTCAAAAAAACATTCTATGGTCATTCAACCGTTTTCAGTTTTTCCAATAACCCATCATGATGGAGCAGTATTTATAGTTCTATTTGGAAGTCGAACATATTTAAAAATTGTTAATGATGGAGCAAAAATTTTGCTGACATTTACTGCAAATAAAGTGGTGATGCTTTTTTTATTACTTTCTTCATATGTATTTTTTCCTCATACTCCAATTAGTAAATTAGTTTTTGGTGACAACTGAAAACCACTCTCATCCATATTGAAAACGCGCATCGAATTGTTTAAATATTAAGCGTTTTCTCCTAAAAGCTTCAGAATTTCAGTAAACCAATCTTTTATAGCTTTTGCAGTTACTCCTTCTCAAGCTCGGTTTAAGTATTCACTTCATTTTTGAGATGAAACGCGAAGAAATGCATAAAACCAACCTTTTGCAGGACGGTTGTTAGTAAATTGTGTTTTTATATTGTTGGAGTTCAAATATTTCTGCACAGTATATAATAGCTGCACTACAGACAATGCAAATCCCATTCTGCATGTTAGTAACCACTTGACTAACTTGTTTTCAATTTGTTCACCTAAAACCGATTCATACCGGCAGTGTTGTATCTTCAAAGAAGTTCTTCCAGATATTTTATTACAAAGCGTCTGATAAGGAATTCCAAACGTTATGCTTACTTTGTACACAACCATACCTTTTTTAACAGCATTAATGGCATCACTATCTGTATATTGAAGTCTTCGTTTTGAGCTAAAAACTTTTGTCTTATATTTTTGTCTTGCCATTGTAAAAGAACCTAAGTAAAATTTATTTTTATAGTAAAAAAGAAACAAATTGATTATTTATTGGACATACGATATGTATGGAATGACATTTTTTTTAGTTCATACTTATCATACATTCAAAAATACTACATTGATACTATAATGATGAGTTGTTTTAATAATCTTAATAATGATTCATGTTTTATTTACCTGCTTAATCAATTTAGAAATAAAATTTTATTTCTTCTTAAATTTCCTTGTTTTATTTGAAACGCTTTTATTTAAAACGCTCCTAACAGCTGGTAAAAAAGTATTTACATAGGCTGGCGTAATAAACCCACTGAGTTCATATAAGTAACTATGTATTGCGGTTTTTATGTATTGTAATAGAAGTGCATGACGATGTTGTTGTTACACAAAATATTAAAAAAAAAAAAAATTACTACTTTTTGCAAAATTTATGTTAGTATAGTATTTTAAACCTACGATGAGTGTTGACTCGTGGTAGGTGTGGAAACGACCCTAATTTAAAATTTAGTATACAACTTTTGAAATATATATATCCAACAAGATAAAGTAAACTCTTTCTCTCTATATCAGTAATTTCTTGAGTTCTATTTACAGTTTCAACAAAACTCGGTTTTACACCAGTAAGATATTTTAATATTAGAGAAGTCATTTCAGTGAGTAGTGTGTTTCTTAAATTTATATCACTGAAATGTGAAGCTAGTAAATTTTCACTCAACAGTCCATAATACTCTTGATAAAATAAATCATCATTGCTGTAAAATTTTTCTATTATTGGATTTAATTTTTTAGAAAGATTTTGATCATTGTTTATTGATAAATTAAATTTCTCATATGAAAAAAGCTATCTTATAACAAATTGAAGACACATGTCCCTTTCCAATAAACTTGCACATTCTTGCAACTATGCTTTTCAGTTTTAGCGGGGATAATTTATCTGAAGAATTTTTTGTATTATTAATGTTGAAAGTACAATCATCAAAGTTCTCTAAAATATGCTTCGATGCAGTGTGTCTATTTAAACTTCTAAACGTCTAGTATACTTTAGGATACTGATTACATGTGTGTTACTTGACATTTTCTATAAAGACATTAATCTCAGAAACAATAGAATCTATATCTGTAATTAATTCAATGTCATTGTTTAAAAATCCTTCTTAAACTATTTCAAACAAACATTCCAAACAAACATTTGCCTTGAAATCACAATTAAAACTTGCCATTTTTAAAAACTTTTGCAGGTTCACCGGGTTGTTGTGTAGTTTTCAAGTTCAAATCAAAAACAATAGAAACGCTCGTGTTTCCAGACTAATTATTCTCATGACTATGATACAACATATAAAGTAGGACTATGACATTCAATTAGGCTCATTCGGCCCTATGAAAAATAGATGAACTTTGGTTTTAAAAGAATTAAAATTAGATCCTGGAGTTTCATATAAGAGTAAAAAAAATTTTTTTGAACCCTAAAATTAAGGGTCATGATGGGTGACATTTTTCAAAAAGTATATAAAATAGAGATGTACCGGAATGGACATTTTAAATTCCGGCCACATTTGCCAGATTTGTTATTATAATTCAAAAATTATATTTACGTTATTTTTTACCTTCAAGAATAAAGTGACAGCCTGCACCTCAGTATCGTGACTATATAATATAGACTTATAACCTACAATATATATATATATATATATATATATATATATATATATATATATATATATATATATATATATATATATATGTACATATATATATATATATATATATATATATATATATGTACATATATATATATATATATATATATATATATATATATATATATATATATATATATATATATATATATATATATATATATATATATATATATATATATATATATATATGTACATATATATATATATATATATATATATATGTACATATATATATATATATATATATATATATATATATATATATATATATATATATATATATATATATATATATATATATATATATATATATAAAACACAATTCATTAATTTGATTCTAGTTTCAATTAAACCCAATATGCTGTTTTTATTTGTTTCTTATAATTTTACATATTAAAAGTTTTAACCTGAATAATACTTATATTAAAAATTATTACCTTATTTTCTATTTAGGTTAAAACTAAAATATTTACTATAATAGGCATCCTTATATTTTTAAGCTTTTTAAAATTTAAGTAACATTTAAAATGAGACTATTCTCAGAGGCAAGTAACATTTTTGATTAAAAAAAGAGCTAGTTTGTTGCCCGAAACTGGAGAACAACCCTTTTTTCACAAAATTCGAATACCAGTACATCCCTAATATAAAACCTTTTAGTTTCAAGACTTTTAAACTGAAGTTTTAAAAATTTTACATAATTATCTATTTCACATAATCCTTTACAATATATATATATATATATATACATACATACATATATATATATATATATACATATATATATATATACATATATATATATATATATATATATATATATATATATATATATATATATATATATATATATATATATATATATATTATAAAATCGAGGTTAAAAAATATCTAAATCTATGAAATATATATATATATATTTATTATTATTTTATATATATATATATATATATATATATATATATATATATATATATATATATATATATATATATATATACAGTATCGGACAAAACATGGTGGACAAACTCAAATTTAGAACAAAAGTTGATCATAAACTAAAAAAAACTAGTAAAATAATTGAACATATTATTTTTTATATAGTTTATTATGTTGTTAGCAAAATAAAAAACTTTTGAATCATACTAAAAATCACTAAAAAAGTTTTATAACACATTTTCCCTAACAAACTACATTTTTCTTTGGACAAAACAAGGTGGACATTCAAAAAATCGACTGAAAATTCAAATAATTTTAAAACTTAACTTATTATTTTTCGAAAAACTTCAAAAAATTAACTTAATATTTGGTTAGACCTCCTCGACTTTTAATTACTGCTTTCATTCTTTGAGGCATAGACTCAATTAATGAGTCAACAGTTCTCATATCAATCTCTCGCCAGGCCTTCTCGACTTGTTCAAATAATTCCTCACTGGTCTTCACATTTGTACGCTCAATCTTTTTGCCAATTATTTCCTAGATATTTTTATGAGATTCAGTCTGGGCTTTGTGCAGGTCACTTCATTATGGTGATATTCTTATCCTTGAACCATTGTTTTACAATGTTAAAAAAAATCCATTTTAGATGTATCTCCTATTCAGCATGTGAAAACATTATCTTCCATTATATCTTTGTAGACAAAACGGTCCACAATACCATTAATTTTGCGAATAGAACTAGTTCCTAGTGCTGAGAAACATTCACAAACCATAGCAGACGTTCCATGCTTAACACTCTTCTTGGTATATTTAGTATTGAATCTGGTGTTCTTTGGTCTCCTGACTCGCTTCTGACCGTCGCTTCCAAAAAGGTTATATTTTGATTCATCACTAAAAAGTTTGTTTTTCCACTGGTCTGCAGTCCAATTTTGGTGTGCTTTGGCAAACGCAAGTCTTAGCTTTCTATTTTTAAAAGAAGTTAGTGGTTTCTTGTCAGGCATTCGAGAAAACAACTTTGCTTCGTTTACTCTTTGTCGCACAATGCGATTAGAGATTTGTAGTTCAAGTTTTTCGGTTAATTTTGTGGATGACAAAAATGGATCTTTTTAAAGCTTTTTAACAATTATTCGATCTAGTCTTTGTGATGTTTTTCTTAGAGGTCCGCCCCGATGGTTTGTTTTATAGCTTCGTCCGCCCCGATGGTTTGTTTTATAGCAAGATCCAAATGATTTGACAGTTTTGTTTACAGTCGATTAAGGTATATTATATTTTCTACAAATTTCAGCTTGACGTTTTCCACTTTTCAAATCTTTAATAATATTTTCAGGTAAAACACTTCCTAATTTGTCGTAAGCCATTTTAAGTTGCAATATACGCCATATATCACGAGTTAAATCTATTTTTAGTTAAATTGAAAAAATAATTGGTCAGATGTTCCAAAATCTATTTTATTATTTTAGAGTAATGTTATGATAAAAGTGAAAACAAAAGAATATGGTAAATTGAATAAAGACAATGAAATCTTATAAATAAAGCGTCGTTTTGATTTGTCCACCTTGTTTTGTCCAAGGAAAAATGTAGTTTGTTGAGAAAAATGTGTTATAAACTTTTTTTTTTTATTCTTAGTATAACTCAAACATTTTAAATTTTGTTGAGAACATAATAAACTATTTAAAAAATAATATGTTTAATTGTTTTACTAGTTTTTTTTAGTTATTGATCAACTTTTGTTCTAAATTTAAGTTTGTCCACCATGTTTTGTCCGATACTGTATATATATATATATATATATATATATATATATATATATATATATATATATATATATATATATATATATATATATATATATATATATATATATATATATATATATATATATATATATATATATATATATATATATATATATATATATATATATATATATATATATATATATATATATATATAGTATATATGTCACTGTTACCCTCAGTACCAGGAATTAGCTAAAGGGTAATGTTTATAATATAATTTAATATTGCAACTCTGAGTTTCATGTGTTATCACAATCATCCGGCAAGTAGCAAACCAATCACAATCAAAGTAGTTATCACAATCATCCTGTAGCAAACCTGTAGCAAACCAATTTTGCTACCTGTAGCAAACCAATTTTGCTACCTGTAGCAAACCAATTTTGCTACCTGTACCAAACTAATTTTGCTACCTGTAGGTAGCAAAATTAAACTTTTACTACTTGCCTGATGATTGTGATAACACATGAAACTCAGAGTTGCAATATTAAATTATATTATAAACATTAGCATTTAGCTAATTCCTGGTACTGCGGGTAACAGTGACATATATACTATATAGCTCTAGTTTATCTATTGAGCACTCTTTCAAGTATACAATATTATACATGATAATATAAAGATATTTTCTTTATTCATATATATACAATTATGTATATATATATATAAATATATATATATATATATATATATATATATATATTTTGTTATTTCACCTCCCCAAGGCCCAGAAGGCCACTACAGATGAGGAGGCTACTTAATTGTGTTTATAACCCTCTCTCAACTCTACAACTCCGAAACACGAACCTTGACGAACAAGGCCGCTGCGCGGAGAAACAAGTTGAGCGCGGTACTACCAGGGACGTGGTGGTGATGGAACTCGGAACCTCTCGCTTATGAAGCGAGCGCACTACCACTACACCACTACCGCATCATACCATATAAATATATATATATATATATATATATAAATATATATATATATATATATATATATATATATATATATATATATATATATATATATATATATATATATATATATATATATATATATATATATATATATATATATATATTACAGATCTGGTTAAATATAAGATTTTGAATTCAGCCGGAATTTCAGTTCGAAAATAGATATCAAAAAGCTATATATAGCATTATAGGGTAAATATCATGATTGATTAAAAAAAATTTAATGAAAAATGTTTCAAAATTATATTATATTTTTAAGTTAAAAAACTTGATTTAAAATGTTGAAAACTTACAGCAGAGGCATTTCCAATCTTTCTCCAAAAAGAGAAATTAGGAATCTGTTCAAAACCTTTTGCACCAAGTATAAATCGTTTATAAATAATACCAAATACTAAATATGTAGCAGCAATGCCAATAAATCTATAAATATGAATGAAAATATCTGCATATAATATTATATATAATTTTTAATGAATAATTACAAAAATAACAAAAAAAAAAGTAACAGTTAAAAGTTGGTATTTATAGTTTAAAATCAAATTTATTTTAATAAATAAATAAAAAAAAACTAAAATATTAAAAATAATTTTACTCATAAATATTAAAATTTATTATAAATAACAACTAAAAACTTACATAATGCAAAATATAGCACCTGGGCTTAGTTTCCTAGGCTTAACAAAATTTGAACAAGCTCCAGGATGATTATATTCAAAAAGGTAATAACAAGGAGTGTCATTTAGAAGTTTGATGCCTTTATATCTTCCTTCTTCAACAACCTTTAAAACTGGTTTCTAAATGAAAAAATAAAAAAATATATAATAAAACTATAATTAATAACCCAGTTAGGGATGAAATTATTTTGGTATTAAAACGATGGGTTACAACTTTATGTCAAAACTTTGTTTCAGAGGATTTTAATAAAAAAATGAAATTAATTGGAAAATAACAAGTGTTAGCTTAAAAAGTAAATTAATAGAATTTAATTTAAAAGGTAAAAAAAAAAGCAGGCTTATTTTAAAACTGATGCTTGATTAACCGAAGTTAAACCGATGCTTAATTAACCGAAGTTAATCGATCTTTTCTAAAGTTTTAATTATACACAAAGACTTTAAACAAAATAAGAGATTAATTATAATGATCATTTAAAAAAAAACGCATTTTATGGTATATTTTATGGTACAAATTTGTTTTTTAGTAGGAATGCATTTTTTAAGATAAGTTTAAACATTTGAAACTATTTTTTCATGTTTTTCAAAAAATCTTTTACAATTATTTTTTAAAGTTACTTTAGATTATAATTAAATCTTACATTGAAATAGAATGCTTTAATTGATTTATCTTTTTTTGTTTTTATTTTTACAAAGAATTGTTTAAAAGCTTTTTTTTTTTAAACTTGACTTACTAATCCAGAGCATGAAATGATTAAAAATTACTATTTCAAAAAGACTACATTTTTTTTTGTGTGCAACTTTTTGAAAAAAATAAAGATCATTTTAAAAAGTTCCATAAATTTTCCATGACTTTCAATGAAAATTTAGGAATTCCATGACTTCCATGACCAGTTTTACGTAAAAATGCTATTAAACGATAGTATTTTGTTGAATGCAAAATCATTAAAATATACATTTTAATTATGTTTTGGCAAGACTATAACTTAATAAAGCTAATAAAAAATAGAAATTTAATAAATAATTCATTTAGCAAGTTAGTTAAACAATGAATGAATAATATTTGTCTACTTTAAACAAACAAACATATTCTATTCCTTTACAAAATACCAGAGCCGAGAGCTGCTCAATTTATGCAACTCCGGCTCCACCAAAAAAAAGTGGCTTGACAGCTCCGACTCGACTCCACAAGCCTGTATGTATTATAGGTATATATCCACTTAATTATTCGGTTAATTTAACTTAATAGGTATTAATCCACTTAATCAGTTTTACAGTTTAAATGTGTTAGCTATACTTTACTATAGTTTGATAAACTGTATTTTTTAATAGGTAATTAATTTTAAATAAAATTTAAATACATTTTTATTTCTCTTTTTTTAGAAAAATAAAATGAACAGAGTCAGGTAATAAATTATTCAAATCTTAGTTGGTTAAACTGTCTTTTCTGTAGATAATGTGCTAAACCATGGCGGAAACATGATGGAATTGTGCTTACCATGGTGGAAACCATGATGGAAATGTGTCAAACCATGATGAAAATTGTCACTAAATACTAATAGTATTAGTGATAATGTTATTTTAACTATAAGTTGCATTCCATATTTTAACTATTTAAGTTTTATTATTTTAGATATTTTGTTTTTAATTACTAAATTATTTAGTTAAGTATTATTATTTAGATAATAATAACAATGAAGGAATCATTGTAAATTTCTTTAAAAACTTTTGTTTGAACTTTTATAACTTATATAGCCTGCTTTCTTTTAAATAAACTAAGACTGTTATTTGTGGACACGTAAGTGTATTAGTGTAAATTTGCGTATATTTCAGTATATTTTATATTTCTCTGTATCTATATGTATATTCTCTCTTAGATAAAATAATAAGGTATAGAAAAAAGTAAAAAAAATTCTGTTAGAAGTTGTCAAAAGAATGTTGTGTTATGCTTTTTTTTAAGGTATTTGAATATATATTTAGACTTTTAAATTTTGTCATAAATGGTTTCATCTATTTATTACTTTTATATTTCTTTATTTGACAAAAATATGGATTTCAATAAATCCTTAATTAAATTGTTATTTTGAATAATATTAAATTATTTTAATTTTTGTTTATTAATTTTTGACCTCAATGGTAAACCAGTGGTTAAACTAATGAGTTAATTGTAGAGGTTTATATATCATATATATTCTAAAGTATTTTTTTTTGATTTTTTGATTTTTTTTTTTAATATACTGTTTTTTTTTTAATATACTGTTTTTTTTTTAATATACTGTTTTTTTTTTAATATACTATTTTTTTTTTAATATATTTTTAATATAATTTGATTTTTTTTTTTAATATACTGCTTTACATAAGCCATTTTGATTTTTTTCTTTTTTCTTTTTATAAATAGTTAAATAAAATTTTTTTATAAATAAGAAACCAAGTAAGATTTAATATTGTGTTTTTGTTATTATTATAAAATAATATCTTACTTATTAGGATTGCATTATTATTTATTTATTTGTAGATATGTTTAGCATTTTAGACTAATAATATTTTGATATTTTTATTTAATTTCTTTTTTTTTCTTTCAAATAACGGCAGTTTATCAAAAATATTTATTTTATTCTTATGTTCACTTAAAATAGTAGAATATAATTTTATAGAAAAGATCATAATTCTTAAAATCCTTTTGCGCTTATTAGTTACTACAGTAGTAACACTACTGTTAATATGTTTATTGAAAATAATGAAATTGAAATGGTGGATATTAGGCTTTATTAAGTTATTAGAAGAATCTTAACAATAATTGATAACTTAGTGAAATGATTAGAACTAGGCAGGCTGAAATTAATTGTCATCAAAACTTAAGAAATGCTGCTTGGCAAGAAGAAATTAATTAAGAACATTAGAACATCATGGTTAAATAAGAACATCATGGTTAGACAAGTTGAAAGTAATTATCACATAAATGAAAGAGATGGGCCTAGACAAGATTAATCATTCTCAAAATGTACCAAACGCTGCTAGATCAAAAGAATGTTTTGTATAGCAAGAAGTGGTACTATTCTAGATTATTGTTATTTAGGAAAAATAAAACAGATCTGTCAGCATTGCTGTGCTTAAAAAATTCTTGATGAAGCACATTTTTTATGTTACCATATTAGAGAGGTAGTTTTGCTTCAGTTTTCACTATTTCTTATAAATAAGATATTATATAAGCTATATATATATCATAATTCCAATATCAATATTTTAAAATATATTATAATTTGATATACTTGTTTTTATTTTGCTTTATTTACTGATAATGTGGTTTAACCTATAAATCATAGGCCGCCATGTTTTAAAATATGTGGTTAAGTTTTTCATTGTGTAGGTAATCTTAGGCCAGATAAAGACATTCCCCCAACATTATCAACTCTATATCTCTGACTCACTTGCAGCAGTAAATTATAGAAAGCAATAACATAACAATCAACTTTGCTTATGTAATTTAATGTTTTATTTGCAAACTATAGCTGGTGAAGTTGCAGTTGTATTTGTTGGAGATGGTGCTGCACATGCTTCCAGGGAAGTTATTTACCTAAAAGGTCATTTAGAAGTTATATTGAGAATGTCAGCTAGCTTAGATCCTACAGTTTATTTACTTTTTTTTCAAAGAGATGGCATATATGGTGCGCAATACTAAACATGCAACATTGGTTAGAAATCATGTAAAACAAATCTACTGTTCAGTAAAACAAATCTACTGTTCAATAATTTATGGCAAGAAGCTATTTCAGCAATATGCTGCTGGTAGATATGTTAAAATTGAAGAGCAGTATTTTGCTTTCATAGAAATAACCAAAACAAACTGAGAAGCGTGCGATATGATGCCTTACATGAAGATGTAAGCAACCTTGGTAACAATCATGTTAGACTTTGGTCTAATGTTATGTTATCTTGGTCTATTGTTATTACCAATTGTATTACCATGTTAAGTTGTTTCCATGTTTTCAAAGTGATGTGACTTAACAAACGTGTAGAGAAAGATTTTTCAACCTTGCCAGTCAAGCACTGTTACTGCTTTAGGTCTAGGCGTTGCCTAGCCTTCATTATTATTTTTTCTAGAAACACATAATATTTTTAAATAATATTTTGCGTAATGTTGTTACTTATGTTACTGTTGTTGCATTTGGCTTACCTTATGTTGGTGTCTATTGTTAAAAAATGATTAATAGGTGGTTTCATTATTGGAACCATGGGTGCGGAGTTGTAAAAAAAAGTACCTACTCCAACTCCAACTGTTGAAATTTTCAGAGTATGACTTTTTCAGAGTATGAAATTTGTGACTTTTTCAGAGTATGACTTTTTCAGACTATGAAATTTTCAGAGTATGACAAAAAATATTTGAAAAATTCTTTGAAGTCTTTAAAAAATATTACTCAATAACATTAAAAAATTTTTTTGCCAAATTTATGAAAACTCCTTTAAAGGTTAAATATGAATATAAGGTTAATTGAATATTTTGTACATGCACGTGCAATACCGAGAAGTTTTACCAGAGTCGGAGTCGGTATTTTTTTCTATTGCATAAAAATTAATTACTATTTAGCATTCATATTTACTTATATGTATTTTTTTATTCCTATAAATTGTTTTGTTTAATATGAACCAAAAAAAAAAATTGGAGTTTCTGTTACAGAAGTGAGATCAGATTCAAGATCAGCTGCCTGTTCTAAGTAGTAAGCGATAGGGGTTAATGTTTGACAGGGGCCGGGTTTGATAAAATATAGCCGGGACCGGGTTTGTGAACGGGGCTGCATAAACATTTATACATTCTAAAGTATATTTTTTTCATTAAAAATTCATGTTATTATATTCAAGATAACTATCATTACCACTATCATCATTATCATGATCATCATTATCTGATTATCTTCTCTTTCGGCAAATACTAAACCACATAAATACTAAAGTTTATATAAATATGAAAGAATATTGTATGCCAACATCTAAATAAATAGCAAACATATATGTTTATATTCATAATATGTATTCATAAAGGGAATCTTGGAAGCTTTTTTTCCTTCTGGATTAAAAGTTTAAAAGCTTTTATTTCTTCTCTTCAACTTAAGTCAAGCCTCATTTTACTCCACATTTTTCTCCATCTTGAGCAGTTGCTTGAGCAGTTGCATTTTTTTCATCTTTTTTACAAAAACATATCTCTTAAGAATAAATGTTCTTTTATTGTTCCAAGAAGCCAATGTAAAAAGTTCCTATCTGATGTTTTTTTTTTTTTAAAACATCTTTGCTTCCAACAAGGCTACAAGGAGCCACTAATTAAAGTTGGAAGTTACTGAAAGAGAAAAGATGAAGATTGTAGAGCAAGATAAGGATTGAATCAGGAAAGCAAGATGAAGGAAGCGAATTCCAAAGAGCTGATGTTCGAGGAAAAAAATTTTTTCTGTGACTGTTCCTAAGTGCTCCATTTTTGGAGCACTTAGGAACAGTCACAGAAAAAGAATGAGACTTAATTGAATGACAAGTAACAAGAGAATGAATTTTAGTAGATGGCACAAGAGACGCTAGCTCTTTAGAGCAGTGCCCATTATAGTATTTGTAGAAAAGAGAAAGAGAAGCAACATTACGAAGATGTGATAATGGTTGGAGGTTGGCTGCAAGAGTATTTGTAGAAAAGAGAAAGAGAAGCAACATTACAAAGATGTGATAATGGTTGGAGGTTGGCTGCAAGAGTAGGTCCAACTATGTTTACAATGCGTTTTTGTACCTTGACTAAAAGAGAAAGGACATCATTAGCAGATCCGCCTCAGATATGGCAACAGTATTCCACACAAGGCCGGATTTAAGATTTATTGAGATATAGAATAGAATCCGAAGTAAAAAAGTGAAGAGACTGATAAAAAGACGCAACCTTAGCAGATGCTAATTTTGCAACTGATTTGATATACGGTTTCCAAGAAAGATTGGAAGTAAGAGTTAATCCTAGAAGATGAAGAGTAGATGACTTATCGAGTACATCACCGTTCATAAGTATAGGAAGATCTAAATTATAGCGATAACGATTGGCTGAACAAAATTGAGTTTTATCTTTGTTGAAGTTCACCAGCCACGGTGAGTCCCATGCTGTAGCAGAAGTGAGATCTTTTTCAAGCTCAAATGCCCCCTCCAAGCAATCAGAGAGTGTTAGTTTCTTATCACGACAAGAATAAATGGTAGTATCATCAGCATAGTTAAGCTATTTTATTCTCAGTTTACTAAATCTTGTGTCTTATCTCAGATGTTAGGTTCTAGAGACTTTTGGTTAGTCTTTAACTAAAGTAAGTCTAAAATTTAATCTCTAATTCATGGGTCTGAACTTTTTACTTTTCCCCAGAACAAAGCAGAGTTATTTGCAAAGAAATCTTACTCTAATATGACTCTTGAATCTAATGGTCATACTCTTCATCCCAGTTAAACAAATTAACCTAATGCTAAACATTCAAATCACTCTGGCTTCCAATGCTAAAGTTAATTCTCAACTAAACACTTCAACAGTTTGTGCTCCAGACAAGATTTCCATTATAGTCTTAAAAAAGTATTATCCAGAACTCTCCCCAATTTTTGATAAATTTTAAAAAAGTGCTAAATAAGTGGTTCAAATATTTCAAAACCCTAGAAAACACTTTGACCTCTCCTACTATCCTACAATTAGTCTTCACTCTGTTAGTTTCGTTATATAAAGCTTTTGAGATAATTAAATTAATTTTTTTTAAATGTAGTATTAAAGTTATCTTTGAAGACCTACACTTTACTTTATTTCTTTAAGTAATTTCTTTTAACTTTTTTAAGTAACTTTAAGGGTACCAAAAGGTTCTATTTTTGTTTGTGTATTGATTCTTATCTACAATATCAATCTTCATGAGACTTTTCCATCTAGAGTGGCTCTATTTGCTGACAACTCAACTTCATACTCGTCTTGACAACTTCACTTTTTGATTGCTTAGAACAAACAGCTGGTTTTTAATCTGATCTCTCTTCTGTAATAGTGTAAGGCTTGCAGTGGCTTAAAGATTTAAACTCTGGACTTAAAATCTACAATTTTTGTTAGACAACAAAACTCATTTATATACTGCAAAAAAATATTAAAATAATGTTGGTATACCTATATTGATAACAATCCTCTTACTCTCTGTAAATAGACCTGCTTTGTCTGCCAAGCTCAAGCTACACCCCATTGTTGTAAGGTTGCACTTCTTTCTTTTTTCTACAACTACTATCATGGTCAATCCTCAAACGAGCTATCATCTCTATTATGTTAAACCAAAACTCATTCTTGCTTGGCTTCTTATTCAACAAGTTGTATCCTTTTACTGTATCTGTCCCTTCATGCTATAAAACTTTTTATTAATCCAGTTTTTTTCCTTGCACATCAAAAAACCTTATAACTATTACTCACCTTCATGTTTTCCTTTATTATACAACTAACAACTTTTAAGTCTTCAGTTCATTGTTTCCTAGTATTTTAACTTACTCTCTATTTTAAAGAAACTCATAACTTTTTTAGTGGTTGCTTGCAATCTTGTTGGAAGTAAATTAGAGTTTAAAAATATATAAATGTATACCAATACTTAATAAATAGTAAATGTAAGCATAAAATTTTAATATTTGAAGTATAATAAATTTTTTTCTAGCCCCAGCTATCAACCCCTGGTAAATCTTATAATTTTGCGGGGGCCTGCGCCATGTTTTCAAAAAGTCTCATTATTAGCCAGGGACAAGGCCAAGGCCATGGGCCCCGGTAACCTACTAGTTCTAAGCAATTGAAAAGAGAAGACTTTTTGTCAAAGCAAGAGTATAAAATTAAGTCATCAGCAAAAAGAACTATTTTAAATGTTAAAAATATTTAAAGGTTTTCAGGAAGATCATTAATGTAGATAAGAAACAAAACAAAAACAAGGTACCTTAGAATTTACTGAAAATGAAGAGTGTTAGCCTTTGAAGATGACTTTAATAAAACAGTAAGAAAGAAACGATTAGATAATCTCAAAAACTTTCCCATATGAAGCAAGCTTATGGAGAAAGCCAGCATACCAAACTTTGTCGAAGGCTTTAGATATGTCTAGAGCAGTAGCCCTAGCCTTTCAAAATACAGCAATAAAATTAATTACCGCAAAACAAGTTTAATTTACTAATTATGAAAAACAAATCTAGAAGTGTTATTTTTTTAATGTACGTATTGTGAAAGTAAATGTTTATTTTGTTTCAATTTTTTTTAATATTAAAAAGATAAATTTATTATTACATTTTTTATAGTCATTAAACACAAATTCTTTTGTTTCTCTATTATTCTCTATTTCGTTTCTCTATTATTCTCTATTTTGTTTCTCTATTATTCTCTATTTCGTTTATCTATTATTCTCTATTTCGTTTCTCTATTATTCTCTATTTTGTTTCTCTATTATTCTCTATTTCGTTTCTCTATTATTCTCTATTTCGTTTCTCTATATTTGTATAAATGAATTAAAATAAGTTAATTTTTTTTTTTTTTCATTATTACTTAAAATTGCAGCTTTGCAAAATAATAATTTTTTACTTTTTAAAAGTTAAACAAAAATAAAGAATGTTACAAACAAACAAAACTTCTTGTTGCAAAAAAAAACAAAAAAAACAAACAAGAAAAACTCAAGTTTATTACTTTACAGGCGTGTTTTTTTGTGACAAACCAAGATTTAAGATTCTAAGTACCATTTATTAAAAAATTTATGACAAAAAAGTTAAACGTACACTTTATAAATAATTTTTGACACAGTGCTATAACCTGTTTACAAGGAATATAAATATATATATATTTTTTAATTATAAGGAAATTTTCAAATTATAAGGAAAATTAAAACAAAATTTTTTCTAAATTATAAGGAAATTTCTATTTTCAATTTTTTGATATTGCACAATCTGTTAATTATATAAAGCTGATGTAACTATTATAAAATACTATTTTTCTTGTAAATCTAAACTAAGATATTGCAAGAGTTATATTGTTTAAAGCATAAATACTTGTAACAACTTATTAAATAAAAAACTTTTTCTATAGATATATCTCTGTTAATAAATTTTCAATTTATTTTTTTTTTTTTGTTATTTTACCTCCCCACGGCCGAGAAGGCCACTACAGATGAGGAGGCTACTTAATTGGGTTATAATCCTCTCTCAATTCTATAACTCCGAAACATAAACCTTGACAAACAAGGCCGCTGCGCGGAGAAACAAGTTGAGCGCAGTACTACCAGGGACGTGGTGGGGATCGAACTCGGAACCTCTCGTTTATAAAGCGAATGCTATACCACAACACCACTACCGCGTAATTATATAATATATCGCGGAAGTTTAGATTATAATCATCATTATCAAATATCTTTATATTTGATAACATTATCAAGTATATTTATTCTTGATAAGAAGGATATCTAAACTCCCTCAAAATATTATTTAAAAAAATTAATAATAGAGTAATACCAATAGAAGAAGTTTTTTATTTAATTATAAAAAAACAAACTCTCTATAAGATTTCATTTAATCTTTTGTAATAATTAATGTTTTTTCATTTTTTTTGATTAAATCAATTTTTATAACAAAAAAATAAACAAAACAAAAAAAATTTAAATATCAAAAGAGACGCTAATATAAAACAAAATTTAATGTTTACTATTTTTTAGTTTTGTTTTTTATTTTTTCAAGTTTAATAAATATTTTTGCTATTGTTTTGCTATTGAGCCTAAATATTCTCGAGAGATAATAAAGAAATTTAATTTATTAAATTTTTTTATATATATAATTTAATTATATAAATAAATAAATATATATATATATATATATATATATATATATATATATATATATATATATATATATATATATATATATATATATATCAGGCCTTGTTACGAGATTTCGCTGCGTAGCGAAAACGTGTAACGCATTTCTAAGTAACTCAACTCATCAAATATATTTTGCATCGTTAGAAGTTATATTGCGTCACTAGCGTCTTTTCAAGTACCGCATTGTAATTAAAGTTATTTTATTAACGCGTTAAAAATCATACAAACAGTTAGTTTTTTTCTCACTAGAACAAAAGTTACAAATAAAATCTAATTTCTTATTTAAAAAATCATTTTTATTATTTTTTTCAAATATGAACTAAATTTTATTTTGAAAAAAATATTTTTTTCATAAAACGTAAAATAATGTTTGTTTATTTTCTTATGATTTTATAGTTGGTTTTTGATTATTTTATTAACTGTTAATAATTTTTTTCTTATTTAATTTGTGAACTCTTTTTAATAATTTTTTTAAACAATAAAGAGTTTTTTTATTTATTTATCAGTTACCGATAACATATTCGTGATCATAATTTATTTTCGTAAATTAAACGAACGTCATTAAAACTTTACGTTATTGAATTAACAATAAACAAAATATCTTATAAAATATTTACATTAAAATAAATCGTGCATTTTTTAAACTATTATGACAAAAAATAATTTTTACATTTAAAGGAATTTATATATTTAATTTCTTAAGATAAAACTTAAAACACTTTAATTTTTTTAGCTAATTTTTAACAACAATAAAAAAAATTATTAAACAAACTATTTCTTTAACAAAAAATCTATTAGTTTACAATTGCGACTTTTACTTACGACTATCTTCAGAATAAACGTCACATAAACGATATCAAAAGATAATTAAAAATATTCTAAAAGATATAAGTTTGTGTGTAACGCAAAACTGCTGAACGCGTAGGCAAATCGCCTTTTTGCAAGCAAAATGCGAGCTGCGTAACGCTTCTTAACAAGGCCTGATATATATATATATTTATATATATATATATATGTAGTATATATAATACAAATACTAAATTCAAATTTATAAATTTTATATATTTATACTTAATTTATATAATAAATAACATTTTATATTATAATATTATAGAATCAATTCAAGTATTACTTGGTAAAAATAAAATTTTAATGAATAAATGTCTAATAGAGGTCTAATTCATAAAATATTTTACCTCCCCATGGTCCTCACAACGAAGAATTACCCATGCATTTCTTGATGTTCCCTTGCAATGACCATCTGAACGATATTTTTCACCATGACTATACATCAACAGCAAAAAGTCCTCTAAAAGATACAAAATTTGAAAAAAATTTGGATATTTATATATAGGATAGGAGTAGGATGTATATCTAGGATAGGAGTAGGATATATAGATGACTATTGCACAAAACCAATTTTTACACGATTTGATTTAGTTATAGTAAACAGTAAAATCTAACTAACTTTATAAACTATATAGTTAATATAGTTATAGATTTTACTGATTTTTATGAAGCTGAGATTTAGTAAAAAAATACCTTCAAAATATACCTTCAATAATTAAGTCTCTAAGAGATCCTAAAATACGAATAATCTACCTTTATCAGATATTTGCCAGTCCACTCTTGTTCTCTCAGAATTTGTGACGTTTATTTAGAGGTTTCAAGTCAAATAGCCTTAAAAATATTTAATTTTTCAACTTAAAAATTGGTACCTGGCTATATCTGAGGTGAGGAATCCAATGAAATGATAAGAAATGCAACAAATTATTGTCAAGTACCCCTAATTATCAAATAACTGATAATTAGGGGTAGGAGCATTAAATTTAATACCCATGTAAATCGATAATTCAAATAGTTTTCTTAATTATTTTAATAGTTTTTATATGATGTATAATTGATTTTATCAACACAAAGAGTTCCTTTTTATCATAAATGATATACATATATATATATATATCAAGGCGATCTATACTGAAGGCCTAGTCATCGCGCAACCGTAAGCCGTGACTGGGGGCCTATTTTAATATTCTAAAAATTGTGAAGGTGAAAAGCTCACATTAAAAAACTTAAAAAAGTGTATTAAAAAAGAATTTTTAACTTTTTCAACTTTTAATCTTGTTTATTCTTTTATATTTCCAATAACTTTGTATTATTAATGTTTTTTAAATTATAAATTTTTGTAAATAATTTTAAAACACTGTATTTTTACTTACTTGTAAACTCTTTAGAGTATTAGGAGTTATATATAATATATACTTTTTCAACTTATATATATATATATATATATATATATATATATATATATATATATATATATATATATATATATATATATATATATATATATATTTATATTAGTAGAAAATCACTTGACAAAAATTTTTTTTCATTTTACACTGTGTTTCATCAACAAAGATTCATCAGAAAAAAGTGATTTTCTACTAATATATAATTGCTCTGTTCTTTCAAGAACATTGAGCATTTTATGCATATTTTTATATTCTTTTAAATAATTATACTTTATAGATGCCAAAAAAGTGTTGTGTATATGGCTGCAAAACTAATTACCAAAGTACTAAAAATAATAAAAACTTTGAAAAAATACCAGTTTATCGTTTTCCTAAAGATAAAGAACAAAGAAATATTTGGATAAAAAGTGTTCCAAATTCTAATCTTTTAGTTTCAGATGAAACTGTTGGCTTATATAATTTGCCAATTACATAAGCCAACAGTTTTTGAAAAAGTTACTGTTCAAGGAAAACAAAGACCGAAAATGCCACCATCTGTATGATCAGGAATACCCTCAAGTCAAATACCTACTCCATTACCATGTCATCGCACAACATGGAAATCTTTAAGCATTGTTAGAAATGTTAGAACTGATGAACTTAGCACTTTTTTATTGGCTGATACAGCAACATATATTGATTTTAAAAATGTTTTATTAAATATTCTCAGGGTTTTTTCAGTTTCAGTTATAGCATATATGATTGAAAAAACAATTAATGTTCAATCTATTATGTTTTATGATGGTATTCCTTTATTTCTTGTTAAAATTTTCGAGAATTTACATTTTGAAACATTTTATTGTGGAATAAAATGTTTTATAAAAAATTTGTGTAAAAATTGTATAAATATTGTTGATTCTTGGTCAAAGTTTGAGGAAATACTACATTTTTTAAATGTCATGGAAATAGATCATAAGAAAAACATTATTCAGCAACAAATATCAGTTATGTCTGCAAAACTTATTGGAAAAAAAAAAAATGAATCAGATACAATTATACGTAGTTTTGAATATTTTTCAACATCACATGCTTTATACAATAAACTAAGAAACGATTTTCAATTGCCATCAGTTAGTACCATGACACGCATAACATCAAAAGTTTGCAAAATTGATGATGCTAGTTTCTTAGACTCAGTTTTCAAAAACATTGAAGAAAAACAAAAAATTTGTATAATTATTCATGATGAAGTATATGTCAAAAAAATGACGCTTTACCATGGTGGAACATTGTTTGGTAAATCTTTAGATGATCCATCATTATTGGCTAAAACTGTTTTGGGAATTATGATAGTATGTCTCAAACGTGGTCCTAAATTTCTGTACAAGATGATTCCAATTTCAAAATTAAGTTCAAATTTTCTGTTTAAACAAATAAACTCCAACATAAAACTTATAAAATCATCACCTAGCGATGTAAAAGTTGTTATCTGTGATTGTAATCATGTAAACCAAGCATTTTTTAAATTATGTCATGCTATTCCAGAAAAACCTTGGAAAACGGAAGATGGGATGTATTTACTGTTTGACTTTGTTCATCTATTGAAAAACATTAGGAATCTATGGCTTACAAGAAAAACTGGGGAGCTAGTGTACAGTGATAATGGTATTCAAAGAACAGCTAAATGGGAGCACCTTGAATGCTTATATCAAATTGAATCAGAAAAGTTAGTCAAATTGTCAGACTTGAATGAAACTGCAATAGCTCACAAGCCAATTGAAAGGCAAAATGTATCTACTTGCCTTAAAGTTTTTTCAGATAAGACATATCATGCCTTGCTGACCTATTCTCAAATAATTTCAAATTCTAAGGATACTGCAACATTTATAAATAAAGTAATAACCTGGTGGAAAATTTTGAATGTGAAAGGTTGTGGAGCTGATGTAAGACACAATGATCCACTAGAAGCACCTATTTGTGGTCCTGATGATTGCCGTCTTAATACTCTACTTCAGTTTTGTGATATGGCTCTTGAAATGTGTTGTAAAAATGGCAAAAGAGTGAAGCAGTCTAATGACACTGCAAAATCAATTCACCATACTTGCTATGGTATTGTCGAGCTATGTATATATTTATTAGCAACAAGTCATGATTACGTTCCTTTTGGTATGTTTACAAGTGACCACTTAGAAAAAGAATTTAGGAAATTGAGACAAGGTTCCGGGGGTGCCTACTTTATAAATGTTCAACATATTCTAGAAAAATTGCATATAAATCACACATCACTGTTGTTATCTTTAAATATTGACATAGATTCTTTTGATATTAGTTCAGGTCATGAGTGTGCTTCTTGTACATATTTATGTTTTATGTGAAGCAGGTAGTGAAATATTTGACAATTTAGAAAAACTAGAGTCATCAATTTCTGATACTACCAAAATGTCTTTGATTTATATTGCTGGTTATGTATGTAGAAATGAATATAATGAAAACATTTTGTTCAATCAAACATTACATTATTATGAAAAGTTTGGTGAGTACCTCAAGTCTATAGATCGTGGTGGTCTTAAAATTCCACCAGACAATGTTTGCCAATTGTTTTTTTTTTGTTTTGTCTCATTCTATTTGATAAAAGATAAAGTTTGTCATAAGTCCTTAAGTGACATCTTTTTGCTTGTTTCTGAATTTTACTATTTTGAAATTAATCAAAAACATTGCAACACACTTGCTAATATATTTTTAAACAATTTTTGTGCACAAATTACAAGATCTAATAAAGAACCTGCATTAAAAGTTATATATTTGTCATAAATTTATCATAACTTTGTTTAGAAAAGAATGATTTGTATCTATTGTTGTTAAAATACATGCAAATATTTTCTTTGTTTTAATCTTTTTTTAATATAAAAATTTAACTTTTAATTACATTTTAATATAGATATTTCTAAATAAACTAATTAAACTCAATAAGAGTCATATTTTGACTCCAAAGTATAATTTTATAGCAGAGTTGCCGATAATCCGTAAAAAATAATAGGCCCCCAGTCACAGCAGATATATATATATATATATATATATATATATATATATATATATATATATATATATATATATATATATATATATATATATATATATATATATATAACCCTTGGAATTAGGAAAAATGAGGTTTGCAGTAATTTGCTGATCTCAATCTTATAAAAGTCGGCATCAGGTTGGCAAAAAAAATTGATACAAAGATCTTACTATAAGACATAGATATTAGGTTGGCCAACCTTTTGCCAACCTCAAACAATTTAAGGTTAGCAGTAAGGTGGGCATTGATGAATGCCAACCCTAATTTCGAGGGCTGTTTACAAAAAATTATAAACTTTAAAATAAAACTTAAAAAACTTAAACTTGAAGCAAAAAATGTTAAAACTTTTGAAACGTTTTAATTAAGATATGCAAAACACTTTTTACAAATTACTTCTAATGACTGTTTAATAAAAGAACAAATTTTATTTAATTTATCAAAAAGTGAAGCTAATTTATTGAAAAGAAAAGAATATAATATTTTTAAATAGTATGAACATTTTTTCAAAAAGTTGCAAATAACTTATTCTTTTTAAAATAGTAATTTTTAATCATTTTATGCTCTGATTAGTAAGTCATGTTTTAAAAAAAAGCTTTTAAACAATTCTTTGTAAAAATAGAAACACAAAAGAATAAAAGCAATCATTCCATTGCAATAGAAAGATTTAATTTAACTTATTCGTAATTTAAAGTTAACAAAAACAACCTTTTAAAAGATTTCTAGACAGATTTGAAAAAATAGTTTCAAACGCTTAAATTTATCATAAAAATACATGCTTACTAAAAATTTTTTTAATATAACATCTAATTTATATTTATTTTAAATTTATCAACAATCAAAAATTATTCATGACGCAATGATTTTTTTATTGCATTTACTGGTTTACACCCTGATATATAATGGTCACAATACCGTAACAATAAAAATAAATAGTGACAATAATGTATGAACTAGTAACTTTAAGTAAATTAAAGTCAAACTTTACACAGCTGCGGCATGCATATGAGAATGTAAAAAATTTGTTATTCTTTTTTATGACTGATGTTCTGCATAAAAATGTTTTTGCTGCTAATTTAGCACAGCCTTTATTTCTATTGTGACATTTTTTCAAAAGCATTGAATATTATTTGCAAGTTTTACACTAAATTAAAGTTACTTCATCTGAATCATTTGTTTGAAAGCAGCATAATTTAAACCCCCATTTTTCAATAACAATTTTGTTAGGCATTATGACTTGTTTTGAGTTTGCTTTGTGCAAACCGTTGCGTCCTTTATTTTGAATGGATTTATTAAAAACTCTAACTTGTATCAAATTTAAAAAAAGTTAAATGTTTTTTATTTCATGTTTCTTTTCCACATGTGTTTTACATTACTATACCAAGACTAAACTTAATAAATTTTTTGATTTTAAATAATATTAAACAAAAACAAACAGTAAACATGTAAAAGAACAGTTTTAACTTATAAAATAAATTATTATTAATTTTAAAACTTAATATAATATTAACTGCCCCAAAATTTTGATTTAAAAAGCGTGAGAACAATACACATTTGAAAAATGTCTGTTGTTCTCAAGCTATTTTACTCAAACTTTTATTACCTTTTCAACTAACCTAAATAAACTTGAGCAAAAAGGGAAAAATAAATTAACTTTTTTTTAAATAAACTTGTCAAACTTGAAAAAAAAAAGTAATTACAATAAATAAATTATGAACTTATAATGAACAAACATAATTTTTACATATTTTTATTTTTGCATGCAACACTTTAAAAAATTTAGGTTGGTAGTTGTTTGCTGTTGCAAAGCAAATATAGGTCAGCTTTTGTGTCAGCATTGTCGAATGCGGACCTGAATTTTGCAGGCTGTATTAATATATGTTTGCTAAAATGCCATATTTAGTCAGTTACTAGGTAACAAGCAACTTTACCAGCCTTTATGTATTATATATACGACATAATCTCACCTCCTCCAACCAAGAGTGAAGAACTATCAATCTTTCCTATTGATCTATTATTCTTGTTAATGTCTACTTGTGAAACTGCAACATCATTTTCATTACCACAAAATCTTAAGGTGTAATCATACATATCATCATCTTCATTTGAACTTTTTGAGCGCAAATGTACATGAGTGACAGTCAATCTAAATTGAAAAAACTTTTAAAAAATCATCTGAAAATGTATAAGTGATATGTAGTATTAATTGTTTACCCAATAGATTATATATATTTTTTCTATAGATTATATATTTTATTCTATAGAATATTTATTTTATCCTATAAATTACTCAACTCAATTAAATCCAATTCACTTATTAAATTTGTAATAGGATGTGTTATACTATTTTTTTTTTTTAATATTTGTTTTTAAAAAAAATACAATATAAGGAGAACATCTTACAAATATCAGGCAACCAAAAAAGTTCATGCAGTTTTGCAGATCCATAAATAAATACACATAAAAACAGTTTTAATAAAGTTTATTCTGAAAAATAGTCTCCTTCAGCAAGAATAACTTTCTCCCATCGTGAAACAAGCTGGTATATTCCATTTTTATAAAAGTCTTGAGTTTGGTAGCTAAAAAATTGAATTAACTCATTTTCGAGATCTTGTCTATTTCGAAACTGTCGATTCCTCATATGATTATCCAGGGCCAAAAACAGGTGATAGTCGCTTGGCGCAAGGTCTGGTGAATACAGAGGGTGAGGTAGAATCTCCCATTGTAAACATGCTAGAGTTTCCCACGTGATTTTTGCGGTGTGCGGTCTGGCGTTGCCCTGGTGGAATACAACACCTTTTCTGTTTTCACCAACAAAAGGTTTTACTGTGTGTATGGTGGACTAAAGCAGGTATCGTTCACTATGAATTGCTACCAAGTGGACAACCATTACTACTGAGATATACTTAACCCAATTGGACAGAGTTTCGGTTGCTCTTCACCAAAAACAAGCAGCTTTGGCAAAGTTATTCTTGCTGAAGGAGACTATTTTTCAGAATAAACTTATTATTAAAACTGTTTTTATGTGTATTTATTTATGGATCTGCAAAACCGCACAAACTTTTTTGGTTGCCTGATATTTCAAACCTAAAATTAAAAAAAATAATTTTAATTTACATTAAGATATTGGAAAATGTGTTTGAAAATGACATAATTATAGTTAATTTTGTTCTATGTGATATAAAAGCTATAAAAAATTGTTAACTTATCAAACTAGAAAACTTTTATATTAAGCTTTAAGTTTACAGTTAGCAAATTATAAAGTGGCTATTTAATTATGAGTCGATATCATCAGGAACAACAACAACAAAAAAGTGGATTAGATTAAGCATTATTTCAGGTCCTGAAAATGTATCAGAACATCAATGTTTATCAAAAATAAGAAAAAGTTACCAGGGTTACGCTTGTGTCAGAATAACTAATGTTACATTTTATTTACATTTCCACCAATATTGCAATATATAATGTAAACATTATATATTGCAATATTGGTGGAAATGTAAATAAAATGTAGCCCATATGTTCCCCAGGGAAAAAGCAAGCTTAAAGAATAAAGATAGATTTGTAGCTAAACTTCACTAACTGTTTGGTAAACTGAATTGTAATTGCCAATTATTGGTCTAGTAATAAACTGTTTTTCAGAATCTAACAATGAAGCCCATAGTAAATGCAAAAACAAAGACTAAGTTAACTTTTATACTTAGACAAAAGGAACTACCATAAAATACCAGTCCACATAAAATTGGATGATTTCAAAGAGAAAAGATTAAAATTAGAGAAAGAAGAGTTAAGAATTCTTTTAATTAGTTTTAAATTTGAATTAGTTGTTTAACAAAAATTATTTAAACTTCTAAATCGATTTATGTTATGTTAAACTAAAATATAATTAAGAGAGACAAACTAAATAATTTTAACAAACATTTTAAGTTAATTGCAGTAGCATAACGACAAAAAATAGGCCTCCCCGCAACTTTTTAATCCGGGCCCCTAAATTACTTTTCTACTCCCTCGCCCCTTCCTTTCCTTTTTCTTGACAAAAATTATACATAAAACAAAAGCCTTATTTTAAATACAATTTTGATTTAATTAAATAGAATCCAGAATGTCATACATTGCGAGTCTAGTAAGTAGAAAACCTAGTAAAAGTTTTTTTCTTTTCTTTATAGCTGCAAATTGGTCTATAACACTTTTTAAATTTAATTAAGTTTCTATTTCTGCTTCATAGCTATAAGTTCTTGTGCAGACAAAATGGTTTGCGCATGTGTTGTCCTTAAATGTGTTTTAATGTGCTTAAGGATCTTTTTGCAGTTGCTAATAGGTAATGTCAAATATACATACGTGTTGCTATTATATTTTTAAATAAGCAACTTATTTTATAATATGTTATTGTGAACACAGGCATAATGCAAAAATGCGGAAATTTTCAATGTGTAAAATGCGGGGGAAAAGTGCTCTTAACCCTAAGCTTATCACTGCATCTACCAAAACACGTAGTCAATGATGGTAGATTCAATCTTCTTAGTCTTTCACAGTATTAAAGATGTTTTAAGCTGAAAGCCCATTTTGTTGCTTTGCGTTGAATAGATTCAACCAAGATTTTATCAGTTTTAAATAAAAAGCCCTAAGAGACACTGTATATTTATGGTGTAGTCTAATAAACACTTCATATAACTTGAGAACCATTTTTTCATCAATAAAAGTGAATGTCTTATTGCATACCAAAGAATTTATAAGGACTTTGAGACAACTGTTCAAAAATGTGCTACACTTGGCGTTACATGAAATAATGACTCCTAAATTTCGCATTTAAGTAGAGCTTTTTAGGGATTGATTTATTATACTTTTTATATAGTTTCCCATTAATTTTGAAATATCTTAATTTTAACATAAGTCTGTTTTGAGGTAGAGAATCAAAGCTTCAAGATTACAGCAATAAATTGGTGAAATACTTTAGAAGATAAAATAATATCAAAAGTTTCTATTAGATTAGTCGCACATAATTTTTGGTAAAGAAAGCCATGTGGATTTTATCAACACGGCATTTTATTACCATTAATGTGCTTAAAGATTCTGTTCTTAACAAGTATTTTGACTATTTTGCAAGCAACAGAGTTTAGACTATTTTTGCAAGCAACTGAATTTATGAAAGATTTTAGTTAATGAAAAAAATATTCAAAAAACCCAAGTTGTCATTATAAGTTCATTCAGATTAGTATCACTTTTTTAACAATGGAAATTATTCAGAGGGATTTTAATATTCTTTCTTTTTTATGTGCTCTTTTTGCTTTCAATTTTTCATCTTTAACAGAACGATTAAGAAGATAACAAGTTATTTTAAGTTTATTATTCTTCCATTTAATAATGATATACAAAGCGGAGTTTTTTGCTTGGATAAGGTTTTTATATATGGAGTAACCCAAGGATCGCACTTTTTCTTTGTTTTATTAACCTTGGGGATAGAATATTTGCAATCAGTACAATTGTTAGAAATGAATAAATTAAACATTTGACCCGCAGTTTTACTCAGAAATAAAATATTCCAGTTGATTGATGCTAATAAAGTTTAATATTAAATCGTAATCACCTTAGCTATAAATAAACAACTGAGATTTACTTTCGGGTTACAGTTTTGAAGCAAAAATTCCTCAAGTGATACTAAAGCTACCCTTAGTATTATAACCTAATATAGCATTAGGAAACAATTTTAAAAATAGAATTACTTCTGTAGTTAAATGATCCAACATATAGTTTGAGCAACTGTAGAATATCTGGACATAGAAAATGTGATATGTTAAAATTACCAAAAATGAAGCAGCAATCATAGGGTTTTCTAATTAAGCTATGAGCTAATTTGAAGGATTTAGCGATATATTATATTAAATTGCATTATTTAATCAATGTATGACCTAGATAAGTATGTGTTTATTGTTAACTTTTACAGATGCCAAAACTTGTTTGAGAAAAGTTTTATAAAACTAATTAACTTCATGAGAAATAAATACATCAGTAATGAAGTCAGCTACACTGCCACCTCGACGCCCGTCTTAGCAATCTTTTTTTTAAAGTAAGTTATTGTTTTAATACAATAGCTTTACTATTGTATTTTGCTTTAAAACCTTACAACATCATACCCACCACTTAGTTAAATTGTACATTTATGAGTTAATACAGTTTGTTTTAATTTTTTAGATATAAATAAAAAGCTTTATTATCACTATTTGAAGTATTAGTCAAGATTATTATTAAAGCTAAAAAAATAGTCAGAAAAAGAATTTGTAGTTCTTAGCTATATAATAATAGCAAAAATTGCTAATGATGCTATGTTTATATACATATTACTTTTAAGAATGACAACTTTAAAAAAAATATATAAAATTTTGGATTGGACCCCAAATAGCTCTGGGCCCTCCTGCGGCTATGGGCCCTTCGCTACGCTACTGGTTAATTGTACTAATTGTATTGTACTTAGGTTAAGACATATCTGTTTAAAAAAGTATAATAAAAATTACTTTTAGCATTATTTTACAAAATATAAACTAATAAAAAGTCAATTATTTTATTTGTAACTACAATAAAAAACATACAAAGAGCTACAACAAACCATTAGAAATCAGGAAAGTTTCCAATTTGACTTTGGCAATACAGAGGTATCATTTAGTAATGAATAATTAATAACAAGCAGTAATACTAAACTCAATCTAATGTGTCAATAGAAAAAAAGTTCAAGATGGGTTCATGCAAATTCAAAGCTCAAAAACTAAACAGTGTCTTTCAATAGAATTTGATACTCAATGAATAACTAGCATTATTGATTGTGTTATTTTTTTGATGGAGTTGAAAATACTAATGTTCTATTAACAGTAGGTTTATCAAAACATTTAAAAGCATCAAAATATTTAAAAACATCAAAATATTTGAAAGCATCAAAATATTTAAAAACATCAAAATATTTGAAAGCATCAAAATATTTAAAAACATCAAAATATTTAAAAACATCAAAATATTTTAAAACATCAAAATATTATTCTACCACATTAAAAAAGAAGTATTATTCAGTATTTCAAGAGATCAGAAATTTCTTTTCCACTTCACACCTGAAAAAGTTTAAAAATATATGAAACATGCTGAAATAATAGCTCAAAATATATATAAATTTTGAAAAAGAATGGCACGAATAAAAGCCTTAAAGAGATGGCTGGTGACTACTAATGTTAATACAGCGTGGTCAGGCAAAACAATGCATTGGCTGGAAATAAAACCAGGAAAAAATACCAAGAAATATGACTTTACTTAGAACTGGCTAACTAATTATTCTAGATGGTTGACAATAGACTTTGCAGAGTTAGGATTTTAAAACATGAGTTGGACAGCAAGAACTTAAAAAACCTTATATAAATAATTGAGTTCATTGTAAGAATTTACACGGTTATGTGATTTAGAAATAAAGACAAACTCATTTTTATTGAAGGACTGAGACACACTATTTATCAGCTTAGCAGACTGAAACAACAATAAAATAAAAAAGTAGAAATTATGATAAACATACTTTGCTCAGAGATGTTAAAGAAATAAAAGCAAGGAATAGTTAATTGTGAAAAAAAAAAGCCCTGGTAACAAAAAATTTTAAACTGATAATAAAAATGAAAGAGGCAGAAAAAGTTCTGGAAATCAAAAAAAAAAAAAAAAGAAACTGCCTCCGAAAATGTAACTTGATACAAACAATTCATTGACTGGATTTCCTATGAGTCTATTCTTAATTGTGATCTGCCGACAGAAGAAGTAAATCAAATTATATTTCAGCCAACAAATGTTCCAAGTTGGCCAAAAATTTACTATGTATCAAAAATTTTCTTGAATATATGTGAATCCTAAATCATGATTCCCAATAGTTTAAACATTTTGTAGTTTTTAAATGAAGTTTTATTTAGTTAAATTATATATAAATACAAGTTTTTTTTGTGGAGAAATAACTAGTATGACACACCATAATATGACAAATAGTATGACCCACCTAAGTGTGTCATACTATTTGTCATACAACCTAACAGGAATTATTTTATAAACAAGTTTACACAACACGACAGCATGATTATTAACAGGTCAATTATCATAGCACTATAATAACCCATAACCAGGTTTTTCTTTATATTCCAAATCAAAAATAAAAATGTTTCGTTTGACGTAATACCATTTCAGACTATTGATTTTTGGTATAAACGCTTACATTCGAAAACTTTACTTCAAACTTTTAACAATAAAATCAAAGTTGATTGAAAAAATAAATATATGTATATAAATATTTACTTTCGAGCACAAAACATATTCTTATAGACAAAATTTGTAAAAAACATTTTGCTTAATAATTCAAAATGGATGACTATAAAATAGTCATCATCAGTTTAAATATAAATAAAATTGATACAAAATAGTATAATAGAGACTATATAAATGATTGATAATACAATAAAAAAGCAATTAAAAATGTAACAAATATCATAAAATAATAATAGAAGACGATTAAAAAAAAACGTGAATGTTTTAAGGAACTAGATTGAAAGCATTTTTACATGGTTCACTTATTAATAGTGGGGTTTTCTATTTCATATTCTTTTTCAAAAAAGAAAAAGTGTCTAATTTAGCAATAACATTTTTAAACATGAAAAGACATAAAAACGAATAAAGGCAACAAAAAAGTTTCTCATTGTTCAAAAGTTCTAGTGTATATAGCAAATTAGTTTCTTAATATGTGGACTGATAAATCGTGAATAAATTGCATATAAAAACTTTCAATTGTTATAAAACTGTAATAAATAATAATATGTTTTTTTCCTCAACTTGTATCAAAACTGGAAGCTAAATAAAACAACAACCCTAAAAATAAGGATAGAAGAGTTGTATAAAAATTAAAAAAAAATTTTTTTTTTTTTTTTTAAAGATTTTATTTTTATTTATCAAATTTTTTTATAGTTTATTTAATTAAAATTTTATATTTTGTTACAATTTTGTTTTCTTTTTCAGTATTTTTTTCTCAGTAGATTTTTTTTTTTTTTTTTTTATGTTATTCACCTCCTCAAGGCCGAGAAGGCCACTACAAATGAGGATTTAATTTTCAGTTTTAAATTAGTTTAGTTTTTTTAGCAGATTTTTTAAATGCACAATTTATCAAAATATGCAAAAAACTGTGGTCAAGTTGTAAAAAAAAATATTGCATGCATGGTCATATAAGGCGTGCAACTGCACACCTTTCTTTAGAAGGGTTGTTAAGTAAGATTTATTTGATTTATTGTTTGCAATATTCCACACATCGTTAATAATCAAAATAAATATTTCTAAATTTTTCAAATCATGTACAGTATAAATTTTTTTTTAAGTATAACTTATGTTAAACTAAATTAAAAATGTTATTTAATGTTTTTAAATAGCAAAAATATTTAAATTTGAAAAAGAAAAAAAGTAATGTTGTCAACAATTATTAAATGGAAATAGAAAAAGATAATAGGTACATACATATTATGAAATATGGAAGCAATATTACAAGGTTGTAAAGACTTAATACGATAAGTTACCACAATTGGACAATGAAATGGACAGTGCCGATGAAGAAATGACTGACAAATTTGCAGCATTCAGTTTCAAAAATGAAAAAGAGGATAGATCATTGAAAACAGTTGAGGGGAAAATCTGTTATTAAACTTAAAATAAATAGCTTTGGAGATGAATTTTAAAATTCTTGTCTAATAATCTTTAAGAATAAAAAGAAAACATGCTTAAAATATGAAGTATGGAATATTTTGAAAAATTTATTGTAATATCAAGAAATAAGAAAATCGTTGACCTTTTCTCAATCAAATTATCATTATAATATTATAAAACAAATAAATCAAAACAACAAAAGCAAAGAATTAAGTCACTGATTTATTTTTGAATACTAAATCAATAAAAACTTATAAGCACTAAGATTTTTGTTTAGCCGAGATTATGTTTTACCATTTAATTTTTATTTTTTTACCAATAATTAAACAAAAATTGCAATCAGGTGCAAACATTGTTGGGAAGTATAAAGAGCTACTATATTGACGTAGTTCCATGAGTGCAAGTATTTACTATTTCAAAACATTTGTCAATGAAAGAATATAACAAATACAAAAATTTTAAACTAAGGGAAAAATTACAACACAAAGTTGTAAACTAAATCAACACAAAGTGTTTAAATCAACACAAACTATTTAAAGGGCACATTTATTATAAAAATATTTTTAACTAGTAAGTTAAAAATATTTTTTTTGTTACCAAATAATTTTAATTATTTGATAACAAAAACAATATTTTTAACTTGTAAGTTGAAAATATTATTTTTGTTACCAAATAATTAAAATTTTTCTAATTATTTAGTAACAAAAAAATATTTTTAACTTGCATTTCCAGAAAACTATTTGGATATCCGGAAAAAAATAAAAATGTATAGATGTTTCCAAAAATATTCAAAAAAAGATAATCCCTGTCTCTATAAAAAGTGATGTTTAATGTCAAAATATCTTACATTAATTATAACTTATTAAATAAGATGAATGAATTAGTTTCTAAATGTAGACATAAAAGCAAATTTCTTTTTTCAAAATGGGTGATGACGCAGTCATTTTTAGATTTTTCTTTTTTTCTGATCTTTTAGTTGTTTGTTGTTTTGTTTTGACAACAGAGCACACCCCACTGTAACTTTATAACTTTACAGTTCTTTTGTTTTTGAATGAGGCTGCAGCCTAGATGGCCTATAGATAAATCCAACTTTGTATAAATTTATAAAACAAAGAAAGTACAACTTTTTATGGCACTAATAGTATTTATGTATATATGTATATATATTTTTTTGTTAATTCACCTCCTCAAGGCCAAGAAGGCCACTACATTTGTGGTATAACCCTCTCTCAACTCTATAACTCTCAAATACGAACCTTGATGAACAATGTTGCTGCGCGGAGAAACAAGTTAAGTGCGGTACTACCAGGGACGTGGTGGGGATTGAACTTGGAACCACTCGCTTATGAAGCGAGCGCTCTACCACTACACCACTACCGCATATATATATATATATATAAATATATCTATGTATATATGTATGTATATATATATATATATATATATATATATATATATATATATATATATATATATATATATATATATATATATATATATATATATATATATATATTTATATATATACAGTGGCTATTCTAGGAAAAAAATTTGGGTGGAAAATTCCGCTAAATTTCTTCCCAACCCGGAGAAATTTAGCAGAAATATTGCTGAATCTCAGCACTCACACAATAATATATATTTGTGTGCTTGTGTGTGTGTGTGCATGTGTGTGTGTGTGTACTTGTGTGTGTGTGTGTTTGTGTGTGTGTGTGTGTGCGTGTGTGTGTGTGTGTGTGTGTGTGTGTGTGTGTGTGTGTGTGTGTGTGTGTGTGTGTGTGTGTGTGTGTGTGTGTGTGTGTGCAATTGTGTGTGTGTTCATAAAAAAGAATGTAAGAGTTAAATATATAATGCTAATTAATAAAGTTCAGCTACTTACATATTACTATCTTTACGCACAGCATCAAATCTTTCTTGAATATTGTAGTTGTGACCTGCTTCTCCAATCCATACCGGGCACATTAGTTTTGATTCATGATTAGGCAATAATATTAGGAAAAAAACAAAAAATGTATACATGTCTATAAAGTAATGAATATAAAAATATAGAACTTAATTGAAATCATTTATATCAAAAGACACAATTTTTCATCTTTATCATTTCAAAAATTATTCTGAGTTAAATATAAATCAAACAAAATTTAAGCACATACACCATTTTAGAGGTACATAGACATACATACATCAGGGTACGTTGATTCTATTATACTTTGCGAAATAACAATAGCACGGTGAGGAGCAAGTTTTACCCCCAAAAACAATTGCTATTAGTAATAGTGTTACGCAAATCACATGATTTCCCGACTTTATCCATAAGCCATTAGAATTGCGAAAAATAGGTATATTTATAGAGGCTATTTCTTTAGGTTTTCTTTTTACTTTTTAGAAGGCTATGTACATATGTAGTACCACAACAAATGAATACGCGTTTTATTATATAAACCTATATTTATAAATTAATATGTATATTACAGGTAGTCGCATATACGCACTTTTTTTGTAATATACATAAATTGTAATATTCATAATAATTTATGAAATTTTATATATATATACTCTTAATTATTTTCGTATATAAATATATATATATATATATATATATTTTTTCGATATTAAAAATAATTTTTTTATTTAAACAATATTAAATTTTTTTCTGTTATTGTAATATAGAGTAAAAATTTTTTCTGTTATTGCAATGTAGAATAAAAATTTAACTAAAGCAAACTAACGCGCAAATTAAACAAAAAAGTTCTATTGCAAAACTACCGTTAGCCGAATTTCTTAAATTGGTTAATTAATCCCTTTAATGAATTTTTTGTTCCTTTTTTTTTTTTTTTTTTAATTTTAGGTGCTCCAAGAAGTCCTAACGGTTTTGTCACAGAGCACCGCGGAAGTGCATTTAACCAGGAAGTTCACGCCTCCTTCCTTACCGTGACGCGAAAATATGTCCAGAGCTCGTTTCGAACCTGGGTCTCCTGCTTATAAAGCAAGCGTTCTAACCACTGCGCCACGGCCGCACTTAGGGGCTAGTCCATTAATTACGTCGTACCTAGGGGCTGTCTATTAATTATTTCAACAAAATAGGGGGAGGAGGATCTGGAAATTTTTGACAAGGTAAAGGGGTAGTCAAGAAAATTTGTCATCTTAGGTCTTGCGACACTTGAAGAAAGAAGAATAAGAGGTGATTTAATTCTGATGTTCAAGTTCATGCGTGGACTTGATGAAATAAACTTTCATGTATTATTCAATCGTCCTTTGTCGTCAAAGTATGTTATGCTTGGTCATAATCAAAGACTTGCACAGCAAAGAGTATTCAATTGCATGCCAGGAGAGAAATTCTTCACGAACCGTGTTGTGTTGCCGTCAATATTTTTAAAAGTCGATTAGATGAACATTTAAATTAGTTAAAAGATAATTTTTAAACGATAACTAGAAATAAACTCTATTTACATATGTTTCCAGTATTCTCAGTGGCGGATCTAGGAATTTTTTGCCAGGGGCAAATAGGGAAATTAGCGCCCCCCACCCCTTACGCAAAAAAAAAAATTAATACTCCTTTAAAGTGAATAAGTGACAAATTAATAAATGAATATATATTATACATTTATTATTACAATTTATTTCGTAGCATACAGTCATTAGAGCACAGGTATTTCTGCTAAAATTGTATTTATCTTGATTTTATAGTTGTAAAATCCTGAAGAATATCACAGAAATCAATTTCAGAAGCAAATTTATGCTCAATAGACAAAAGTGCAAGATTTGACAATCTTTCCTGTGACATTGTAGAACGCAAATACGATTTAATTAGTTTGAACTTACTGAAAGATCGTTGACATGATGCAACTAGGCATAATGCATTTCTCCAAATTTCAATTTTATCAGTCAAAGCTCCTAATTGAATTAAGGCTTGGCTGAAAGTAATTTCTTTACTTTGTAAGCACTTTTGAATTCAGTCAATTGAAAGAAGTATTTCAGACCAGAAGTACAAAAGAGCCACAGACTCAAACCTTTGAATGACAGAAAGAATAAGTCCAGCATCACCTCGTGAGTCAAGTGTTTCTCCATAAGAATCACGTAACATTTCCAAAGCTGCCAACTTCTCCTCAAGTTGAGTTGGTTGTAGGTAAATGCAGCTACTTTTGAACTCTATCTTGTATCTGAATGGCTTTTCACTGCTATTTTCACATATTCTTTCAAAACTTTCCATCTATGAGTTAATGATGAGAAAAAACAAATGATTTTTCTAATGTGCCAAAAAAAGTAATAGCTTGACTATTTATATGAGCAGCATGGACTCCAACCAAATTTAAAGAGTGGTTATTGCAAGGGACAAATATTGCTAATGAAGTCAAGTCTAATATTCTTTAATGAACTCCAGAATTAGCTCCTGCCATAGTTGCTTGGTTATCATAGGATTGGCCCCTGCAGTCTTGAAAATTCAATCCATCTAAATTACGCTTTTTTTGTTATTTCCGTTGTAATCACTTCAGCCGATTTACGGTGAATTTAAATTAAAGTCTAAAAAAGCTTCTTTCACTGTGACTTTGTCTCTTTCAATATCAATATATCTAATAATTTGAGACATTTGATCAACATGTGATGAATCAAGAGTGGTATCAAAAATGATGCTGTAATACTTTACATTTTTTACATTAAGTATTATAGATTTACGTACTTTTGAACCAAGCAGATCAATTAGTTCATTTTGAATCTCATGAGAGAAATATGATAAAGAACCAGATTTTGAGCTGACTGATTCTAAATATTCTTTCATGAATGGGTCAAATTTGGCTAAAAACTTCATAAGAGCATGGAAATTTCTAGAGTTTACATCTGATTGTAGAGATTCATTATGACCTCTTAATGCTAAATTTTGCTGGGCAAGCATTTGAATTGCTGCAGTAACACGCTCTAAAACTTGCTTTCATTTCTGAGCAGCTCAAGTGGGTTAAATCTGAAGCTGATTATCAATTAGCCCATCATTTTTGAAGCCTCTTTCCAATTCTTTCCATTTTAAAAATGCCGAACGATGAGCGGAGCTTCCCTCATGACTTGGAATTTGTGGATTATGCTTCTTCTAGTGTGAAAATCCTTTTTCGAGATCAAAGCTGCTTCTTGTAGATGAGTTAGATTCTCGATTAAATAGGCAGTAGCAGAAACAAAAACAAGGCATTTTTTGTAGGAGAATAATATAACCATGTTCGTAAGACTTTTTGTCCATTGTGAAGTGTACGTGTAAACCATTTCTTAGACAATGTTCTCTTTTTTTCTTCATCAGTTGGGAAAGGGAAGTTTTGATTTTGCATGTCTCTGTTCCAATTTGTTTTGATGTCTCTGTTCCAATTTGTACCATTGCAACTCAAAAAGATGAGGAAATTGTCATTAGCCACATTTCAATATTTTGATGAAATTTGTTTGATTTGGATGAAGCATCTTTTTTTGCTCTTTTTGCAGCACTTTTTCTGTTTTGAGATTCACTTGCCTTCTGTCTTTTCATTTTAAGAAATGATTTTTTCTCACTGCTTTATCTACTTTTGGAGTTCTAATTTTTTATTCTTCAAATTACGCCATTTTGCTTGTTTTGATCTAAGTAAACTTAATAAGCGAACTTCAAACCAGTTGAGATTAATCTCAGAATTGCCAAACTATCAAACATGCTCTTCATATATAAGTGAAAAAAATAATAGATTTTGAAAGTAATTTTAATTTAAAAAAACCATTTAAAAAATAAAAATATCAGTGAAAATAAAAAAAATCCTTCAAAAGTTTTTTTTTTACTTTCACAGGTCAATTTGGCACCGTTGCCAATTTGGCGCCCGAAGCGGCTTCTCCCTTCGTCCCACCCTAGATCCCCCTATGAGTATTCTATTATGTTCTTAAAGTACGGTATTTTTGTCGCAGATGCGCACAAGTATCTTAAGACTGTTAGTATAGAGGTGCCTGATGCAGCAATCTTCGTTGGTAAATAAAACATAGCGAACAATTATGATTTTTCAAGTCTATAAGTTTATTACGGATTGTTGTAAATATTTTAATTTTCTGACCACTAAAATTAACTAAACTAAATTTAAAAAAATAAAAATTAGGCTGCGTTTGTAGTCTTGTGTTACATACTCACCCAACCTTTTGTATTTTAATGACATTTTCTATATTCTACTTTTTTTAAACCGTGTTGTACTTCAAAAACACATACAGAACTAAATGAGCACACGCAAGATTTTTACTTGTAACACTATTATTTTTTCAAAGTTTGTGTTTGTTGGTCTGATGTAAAAACAAATAAAGATTCATGTAAGTACGTAATCTACATCATATTATTTAAAAGTTTGTACCAGAATCTATTTCCTTCAAGTTTATACTGGTAGTATTAGGTATTGAAGGAAAACTACCAGTTCCTGGCCACGAACATTTTCTAAGATGGGTTTCCTCATAAAAAAATCCAAAAATCTTAACTTTTTTCAAAAAAGTATTTTTTTTATCCTTATTTAATTACGTCTCATTTGATACCCAGTTTAACCTAATTGAAAAGTTTTTTTTTTTTTTTGTTATTACTAGGTGGCAATTAATTTTGCAAAGACAAAATTACCCAGCTTAATATATTATTTTCAAAATTATTATTATTTCCAAGTTTATAAATGCTGTTTCTCTAAAATAAAAAAGCGAAATCGATATCTTCCTAAAAAAAATCGAGTTACCCGTTTTATTTAACTTTTTTTTTTTTTTTAATCCTTTTTTAATTACGTTTCTTTTGATACAAAGTTGACCTAATTAAAAAAATTTTTTCAATTATTTTTTTTCTTTCAATTTTTAAATAGTGTAATACTAGTTAAATACTACATAAAAAAAGTTCTCTTTTTACAATTTAAAAAAATAGGAAAAACCGACGCACACTAATTTGGGTTGAAATTTTACTTATTATATATTATAATGTCAGATTGTAAAATTGATGAACTTCAGAAAATCATATCTCAGCGAATTTCTGTCGTATTTTGATTTTCTTTGTGTCTAAAAAATAAAAATAACGATAAAATAATTGGCGTCAAAAGCTTGAGATTAAATCAGAATCAACAACGCGGGGGGAGGACAGAAAGTCAAGCAAAACTCTTTACACTTTTTTTCTGGAGGGTTTTTTTTTTTTTTTGTTTATAAATATAAAGAAAAAATTTGAGAAAAATGAATCTAAAAAAATTTTTTCTCTTCCTATCAGGTAGTTTTTTTTCTATAGATGTCAGATTGCAAATTTTTTATCTCAGTCAACTGGTGGTTTTTAAAGTTTTGTTACAGTTCTGATTTTTTCTTTTTTTCTGTGGTTATCCACCTTAATCCGATTTTGATGTTCTTTGAGTCTGAACAAATATAAAAAAGAAAAAAATTTGTTTTTTCAAGGTTACATATTTATGTTAAAACATGTATAACCAGTATAAATAATCCAATGTCGTTTAAAAAAAATTGTCCTTAAGTCTTTTTTAGAGTGAAGTTTAGGCATTGAGGCAAACCTCGTAGATTCCTTAAACTCAGAATAAGCGAAATAAGCTCTATTTTAGATGTAAAAAGTAACGATTACTTTTATTTCATCCTCCTGTTTTCTCAGTAGTTTTAAGTGTGCTAATATGTGTTTCGGGGCCTCAGCAATAGTGTGTTTTACTTTGATTTTATACCACTTGTAGACATGCACTTAAACTACCCATTATAAAACTTAAAGAAATCTTTTAAGCACATTGTTTGTAAGACCATGGTCACTTTTACAAAAAAAAAATAGCTTTTCCAGTAGCAAGTCACCTACTACGGTAAAGATTGCCACACTTAGCCTTTTTAAGATTTGGGCCCATCTTGTCCGTAGTCAAACACTTAATTTGCTTATAGCAGAGAGATTTGTTCTATCAACATTGAATAAAGAATTTTTTTAGAGATCCGGATTATTGATTCAAACTGCACAATTGCTTTAAATTTATCTTGTCTTTCCATACTGTTCCATACTGTTCACGTTAGAAAGAGCTTTTACAGTTTATCCATTAAAGCAAACCTTTGATCTTGTGAGTCCATCTAGAGTGACAATAAGGTATCTCAAAGAAGTTTATTGCAACGTTGCATACAAATAGACCTGAAAAACTTTCTACTCAACAATTGTTCAAGATTTGTCAATAAACCTCCATCTTTCCCTGAATCAGTTACAGAGTTTATTGAATTCCCAGTTACAGAGTTTATTGAATTCCTAATACTTCCAAAGATTTATGTACTCCTCAAGCAACCATCTTATTAAATATTTCAATACCTGTGTAATATAGTGTCCTCCCGGTTCAGAAGTAACTATAAAGTGTTTTTTGTTCATAATTCTTTGATAAAACTATTTTGTTACAGGGTTGTGCTCTAAAACTCTGGTAAAATCTTTTTTGCCATCAACAAATTAAAATTTAATAAGCTGTTCTTGAATCTTTGTTTCCTCAGATATCTTTGTTTTAGTCATGACTGCTTTCCAAGCTCTGACAACTTTCTTAGGAACTACAGCCAAATAGAACATATAAGGTGCCAGAGTTAACTACAAAAAGGTCTTAAAGAAAAGCTGAAACTACTCCTAATGTCACAGCTGGTGATCAAATCTCAAAAAAGCTTCAATAGTATTATTAAGAGACATAAAATTTGTTTTCTAGAAATTATTTTAAGTAGGTTCATTGTTCATTTCTATTCTATTTGAATCATCATCACTTATTAAAGTCTCTACAAGATCTTAATTTTTTTAGGTTGCTTCTTCTTTTTTTTCAATATTTTTTCCTAAATTTGTCTTTCTGTTTACACTACTTCTTTCTAATTAAATCTTTCTAGCTGTTTTCTTAGTATCATTACATGCCATATGATATTTTGATAGATTTTTTCTATTTCGGCTTTTAACCAAATAAGTTCACTTTTTGTAACCTTTTTAAAGTCAAGCAACTAATCTACTTTGATTTCCCAGGTAGAAACAAGTTCTTTTGCTGTTTTTCTTTTAAAAATATCACCAAACTTATTCCAGGCTAATTCTATTTTCTGTACCAAAGATATCTTGTTTATTACCTCCGGAAACTGAAAAAAATTATTCGATCTTGTTCACTGAAGAACTAAGTCCACTAACTGCATACAAGGTTCTTTTACAGAAATCAAACTCCTTAAAAATAAAACAAATAACAAAAGGTTTGGCATGGTGGATACAAGTAAATATAAACAAATTTCAGCAATCTTTAATGTGACTTTACATTACATACCTGTCAATATCTTCAATAATCAAGCATTCTTGTATTAACTGATCTTTTCTCAGTCTATCTTTGAGAGTCGACACTTCAGTAGGATTAAGATCATTACTTCCATCCAAATATTGTAAAAACTTTAGTTTCTTTTTTAATTTGAATCTAGTAATTTTAGGAGCACTCATTTATTCACTCAATCGCTCATTCTTCTTTTTAATATTAAAATAATAATAGTAATACAGAAATTAAAAAAACTGGTAATATTAAACAAATCTGGAATCTGATCTCACTTCTGTAAAAGATTGGAACATGCAGTGGCTTGTAAGTTTTAACTCCAACAAAACTCATTTACTTACTGCAAATAACTATTCCAATACTGTCAACATTATATTGATGAATGACAATTCTTTCAATGAGTCTTTTTCTTTACATCTTACTATATATTTTACTAATGATCTCTCATTGAAACCATAAATACAATCGATTGCTAAGTTAGCATCCGCTATTGTGGCTTCTGTTGATCTTGCTTGCCATTATCTTACTTCTGATTCCATTCTCTACCTATGAAAATCTCTTATTCATCCATATATAGAATACTGTTGTCATATTTGGTTCTTCTAATCATGCTCTTTCTCTTTTAGGCAAGGTCCAAAAACGCATTGTAAAGAATGCGTAGTTAGACCTGCTCTATCTGCCAAGCTTGAACCTCACTCCCGTTGTTGTAAGGTTGCGTCTCTTTCTCTTTTCTAAAAATACTATCATGGTCACTGTACTAAGGAGCTATCATCTCAAGTTCCATCCCCCAAAACTGAGGGGCGGATCTAGGGGGTATCCTGCGATGCCCAGGATTCACCTATAATAATTTTATAACTTATAAAAAAAATCCTCGTGAGAACTTGAAAAAAAGTAAAATAAACTTGTAGTATACAAATATATTTATAAAGAAATAAATGACAAAAATATCTACGGCTTCAATGTTTCAATGAGAAATTTAAACAAAACAAAACAAAAATTAGATCTTCTCCGTTACGCTTAAAAAACCGCTTTGATTCTTATTTTATGATTTTTTTTTTTACACCAATCACTATTATATATTTTAAAAACAATAATATTTACATGACTCCAGTTCACATAAATGTCAACCACACATATTTACAATATCTAAAAAGCGTTAACAATGCTGTTAATTATTTAAAAATTCGTGGTTTATAATATAAAGTGCTGGCTATCTATCAAATTTAAAAAATTAATTTATAAAACACACATTAACTTTTTGAGGTCTACCATTTAGTAATATTTTACTATGAGTAGTTGCTGACTATATTTATTCTTTTTTCTATGTTTTTTTTTTCTCTTTTTCTTTTTATTATTATTTATTTATTTTTATAATTTGAGTTGTTCTTATTATATTTTATTATATTAATTGTTCTTTAACATTTAATACATATCGATAAAATTGGTTTTGTTAATAATGAGATCTTTTATTTTTTTCTTCGGGTCATTAAGATTATCCAATTTAGTAAGTTCTATATTTTGAGGTATTATTTTGTTGTATAAATTTAGTAAGTTCTATATTTTGAGGTATTTTGTTGTATAAATAGGGGCTACGGTATACAATTGAAAAATATCGAAAATTTTGTTTTTTTTTACAGGCAATGTGAAGTTTCCTGTTCCTTGTGTGATATATTTGTTGGCGTTGTTTGAAAAAAGTTATAAGTAAAATGAGTTGGACAAGTCCGAGCTTATATTTGAGCATAAATAAAATATTTTGGTAGACGTTAATTTGATAGATATTTAAAGCATTCAAGTTTTTAAGTAAAAGATCGGCATGAGTGAATTTATTTTTATTATAAATCAATCTTAAGTCGTGTTTCTGGTGTATATTTAGAGAATTTAGTTTATATTTATTTGTACTTCCCTAGGCAATATTAGCATATGTTAAATAACATTGTATATAAGAAAAGTAGAGAATTTTTAGATTCTCCTGGTAAAGTATAGGTTTGACTTTGTAAATGTTATTATAAAGGTTTTCCAAGAAATCTTTTCGTCAATAATTATCCCAAGAGATTTAATGGTTTCAGTTCTTTTGATGATTATGATACCAATTTTTAGAAATGGTAGCATGCTTGGTAGTTTGTTTTTTGCTGGTTGGAATGAAACAAGATGTATTTTGTTTTTCCTGTATTTAAAGATAATTTATTTACTTTAAACCAAATGTTTAGATTCTTAAGGTCATTGTTCACATATGCAAAGAGATTTTCAGTTGATACTGATGAATGAAACAAATTTTTGTCATGAGCAAACATTATTGTATCGAGTTTATTTAGGGATTGTGGAAGATTCTAAAAAAACCTAATATAAATTGCTTTTTATTAAAAGAATCACTTATGCTATTAACTAAATCTAAAATTGCATATTCTGTTAAGTGCTGAGCTTGAAAGCCGTTTTGTTTTTTTATTTAAGATTTTGTTTTGAATTAGGTATTCATATAATTTATTGTAGATTATTCTTTCAAGTATTTTAGAAAAAAGTTGGAAGTGTTGAGATTGGTATGTAATTGTTAATTAGAAATGTTTCACTGGTTTTAAAAATAGGTACAATTTTAGCTACTTTTAATTTATCTGGTTTAGTTCCAGTTTTAATCAATGATTTAAATATTTTGAAAATAGGTTTGCGTATCTCAAAAAAGACATCAACTACAGTATTACTGAAAATGTCATCTATACCTGGAAGCTTGTTTATTTTAAGAGAGTTTAATGAACTTTCGAATTCATCAATTTTTAGTTCTTTAAATATTAATTCGTTGTTGACACTAGTTAGATAAGGTTTAAATGAGTTGTTTGGACAATGGACTTTTAAAGCCAGATTTGAGCCTATGTTGACAAAAAAACTGTTAAATTTTTCTGAAATTGCATTTTTAATGTCATACTCATTATTATCTATGACAAAATGAGCAGGTAAACTATTAATTTTGCAGTTTTTAATCCCAATTACTTATTCACGATATCCTAAGTTTTTTTAATATCACTAATTGTGTTTTTTATTTTGTAAAAATCCAAAGAAAAACTATTTGAGAAATAGTTTTTCTTTGGATTTTTTTATTCTATTTTTTCTAAAAAAATTTTATATTATATTAAGGGCCAGCGCTTTTGTGATTATTTTGTAACAAGCGCCGATTAAGGATATGGGCCTCCAATTTTTGCATTCAGTAAGATCTCCTTGTTTTGGAATTAGTGAAATTACTGATTTTTTCATAGAGTGGCTGGTATGTTTCGTTTTCTATCTTCTTGATGTTTTTTATGTTTTTCGCACTTTCCTGTATCGATATGTGTTGTAATTCAGCCCTAACAAAAAGTTAATTTGCAGTCGTCCCACCATTTTAAAATTGACTTTTAGGACCGTTTTCTAGTTTGCCAATCTTGAATTAAGAGTTCAATTTTTTGTCTATGTACCTCTATCTCCAATAGGGAACAATTTAATTTCCAGTACCCTGGTCCTCTCCTAGTTTTACTAAAATTTACAGTTGTTGACACGAACTCGTGGTCGGAAAAAGGGTTGGTGAGAATTTTGGTGTATGTTGTTTTTTTGGCGACTTTATCAGGGCAGTAGATTCTGTTGAGTCTACATTTAACCGTCTGATTGCGCCATGTGAATTCTCTTTTGTTAGGAAACTTGTAACAAAAAACATCTACTAGGTTATACTTACCTTGAAAGACCCCGAGTTCAGCAATGCCGTAGGTGTGTTATTTAGCATTGTTAGAGCCTTCTGTGTCAAGAGGCAGGCTTTCAACCATGTTGAAATCTTCGGCCAACAGAACAGGTAGTCCTGTGTCCTGCGAGATGTCTCCAAGGCCGCCGAAAAAAGGCGTCTTTCTCTCGGCACAATAGGAGCATAAATATTCAGCACCTGCATTTTGTGTTCATCAATTTTTATCATGACGTTTAATATTCTCCCGTTGTTGTCCCTTTTTAGTTCGTTTAAAGAAACGTTGGATTTAGAGAGAACTGCCACCCCACAACAGTTATGACTTGGACCGAAGCTCCAAATAGACTCGCCAGTCCATTCGTCACTCCACTGTTTAACAGTGGAAGGTTCGGATTTAGTTTCCGGAAGGAGGATAAGATCAAAGGAGTATTTGTTAAGGAACCCAAAAGAGTTTGTCATGGTTGTTTAGACCGTTTATGTTGCACGTTAAGATATTAATAGCCATGATGGAGAAGATCAGCTTTCCTAAATTGAAAACTTGTGTGCCTTAAACATAAATATAATAATTTTACAACCTGACATAATAACACTAACATATAAACATTAATCTTAACGCACGAGTTTTCTAATAAAATTTTGCAATACATACAGCTGGACTCATTGAAGCATAACATTTTACACAATGAGCGCGTTCTACAACAAAACGAATTAAGACAGCTTACGCGCCTTTTTACAAATAGAACATGCATAATAAGAAAAGAAAGTCAAAGAATCGAAAAATTTAGCAGGTTTGAGAACAGATAACAATCTGTGTTCACAGCAATTCATGGTGTGAACACAGATTGCTCTTTTATTTCCAGAGATAAAAACATGTGGTCACCTAATCACTTTGTCCCTGTTATGAAAAAAGAAGTTTTATGCTTAAAAAAAAATTTCAAAAGTTATTTTGAAAAATGATCATGTTCAGTTTTACCAAGTATTCTGTCACATTCTCTTGCTACTACTAAGTTACTCTTAATTTAAATTGTCAACCTCCTAAAAATTTCTTTTCAAAAAAAAAGGCATAAGTTCAATCTCAAATAAGATTTTGCGAAGATAATGAAATTAAAATCACAGGTTTAAATGTTAATGCTACTCCTAATCAAATCTTGCCTACTTGTATTCCTTGTACATCAGATCAATCTTCAAGTCTTCTATTTTATGAAATTTATACTTACTATGAGTGAGGAAGACATTTAAATGCTGGCAAAGATGATTCTTTATTGTCGAATCTAGTTTAATAAGTTTATACTTTTTACTTATGTTTTACTAATTATACTGTTTAGTAGTAATGTTCCAAACAATACATTAATAATTAATTTAATCCAAAAAATTTTTATAATTTGGGGTAATGCAACTCGTGTTTATAAAGATCACAATAGTAGTTGTCAACTTCACCAAATGTCTATGCATTGTCTTGATATGCTACAATCTAGATCTAATTCAAATCTTACTGAAGTAGACATTGGTAGTATAAAAAAGTAATAAAAATTAATTCCAATCATAAAAACAACTTTTTTCGTCGGAATGATATTGATTTTCAAGTTCATTGTGATGACAGTAAATATCATCCAGAGATTAGAGAAAAAGGTAAAGACAATATTGGTATTTGTAATTTTGTAGAACTTTTAAATTTTAGTATTAAAGCAGGTGTTTTTGAGCAACTTATTTATTCTGCTCCTAAAAATGCAATATATATATATATCTAAAGCCAACTTATCAAACGCAGCGGAATTGCAATTAAAGCAGTTCTAAAAAAATTAAAAGGTCCGCCTATTTTTCTATATAGTGCGATGAAGCCAATGATTGTTCTAATGTAGAACAGCTATCTTTTGTAATAAGATATATTGCTTGTGATAACAGTGTTTGCGAAGACTTTCTGCGATTTATTGAATGTAAATCAGACACAACTGGTTTTAATCTTGCCCAAAATATAATTTCTGCAATTTATGATCTTGGTCTCGATATCTAAAAACGTAGACGTCAAGAATATGATGATGCAGGAGGAATGTCTGGAAAATTAAGAGGTGTATCAACTAGAAGTAAACTTATAAACCAAAAGCACTTTTTGTTTACTGTGCATGCCATAAACTTAATTTAGTTGTTAATAAATCATGCAATGTTCAGAGTGTTAAAAATGTTCTTGATCAAATCAAAGATATATCTTACTTTTGTAACTTATCTCCCAAACATTCAAGCCGTCTCAATAAGTTTATTATTCCAGGTCAAGCAAAATTGATTGATACATGTAGAACTATATGAATTCAGAAACTTAGAGATCTAGATGTTTTTTTTATACATTTGCCTACATTTTAGTTTTTTCATTCAATGGAAGAAATTTCATGCATTGAAGGTAAGAACTATAATATTGATACATCTTCCAAAGCTTCATATTTTTTAAATCTCATTATTGATTTTTCCTTTGTTGTAAGTTTAGGTTTAAAAAAAGAAAAATAATGTTTTACATCTATGCCATCACGATTGTTCTACAAACTAAAACATTTGATATATCACAACAATGTAACGAAATTAAGTCTTTAAAAATACAAATTATGGGAAAAAAATGTTGCTGTCTATTATACTGACTGGTACTCAATTGCTCTCGATCTAGCTAAGACTTTTGATGTTCCAGAAATTAAACCAATGTTGTGTGGCAGACAAAAATGTAGAGGTAATTATCCCTTAAACACTATTTCAGATTATTATAAACATTGCATTACATTACCTCTTCTAAATTATTTAATTAATGAGTTAGAAGATGAGTTAATGATGGTGAGATGATTGTTTAAAAATGTTTATATGGTGTTCCTATTGCTGTTGTATAAAAAAAAATTGTGGAAGTTAGATTTTTCTGAGTTTTTGCATTCTTATATAACAGATATGCCTCATCCTACTTTGAATTATGCGGAATTAGATTTGTGGGAAACATTTTGGAACAGTCAATCTGTAGTCTCATCAACTATTACAGATACTTTTCAAACTTTTGATATGAGAGGTTTTCCGAATATAAGGGAAGGTTTTTTGATAATTGGAACAATACCTATTATTACATGTGAGCGTAGCATTTCTGTTAGGCACAGGCTAAAAACTTATACACGAAACCGCATGGCAGAGTCAAAATTTAATTCTTTAGCTTTGATGTCTATTCATCAAGAAATAGTTCCTGATATTGAAAGAGTTTTATATATATTTTCTGTTTCAGGGAAACGGCGCTTAGAACTGGTTTTTATTGTTATTATTATTATTATTATTGTTACTATTATTATTATTATTATTATTATTATTATTATTATTATTATTATTATATATATATATATATATATATATATATATATATATATATATATATATATATATATATATATGTAAATTATGTTAGTGTATTTTACAAATAGAGTGCTCAATGTTCTTAAAGAACAGAGCAATAATAAATTCGTAAAAAACACTTATCTAACTTTTATCTTCAACTTTAAGTTTCACCATTCCTGGATCATCAGGAAGAGTTACTAAATCTCAAAAAAAATTCAATTTATAGAAAAAAATATTTTACTGAAAGTTTTAAATTATTATAAAAAAAATTTTAATTACTATATTTTTTTGTTAACGGGAAGTTACAGAAAGTAATTATTAAATATTGTCATTTGTTTTTATAATTTTTTAAGAGGTATTTATTTTCATGCCTACATTTAGAAATTAATTCAGATTTTTTATTTAATAAATTTTCTTGATTTAAATGAGTAATTATTTCAAATTTTTCATGCAAACATAGCATACATTTTTTGGAAATGTTATTATAGGCAGGGGCAGATTTTAGAATAGACCATTGCAAATTAAAATTTTTATTTTTTTATTTTAAATCCCAAATATATTTTGACAGCATAGTCTCTTTTGAATATTTTTTGTGTTTAAACGATTGTTTGTGGTTGGCATAACGTTTTTTCCATTCCATCTCGGAGGGAATGGAAATATATTGTTAAGCCAATATATTGTTATTTTGTGAGGAAACATGCACTTGTAAATTACATTTTTCGAAAGGCATTTTCCATATAAAGGGCAATCTATTTTTTGTTTGCAATTACAATAATCAGTGTTTTTTTCTTTTATATGTTCATTTTTATTAATTAACGCATAGTTGTGGCCTTTTATAATTCTTTCTAAATTTTTTGTACAACTATAACACTTTTTACGTTTAAGGCTGCTTTTATTTTATTTTCCAATAAATCAAAGCGAAACTTTGCACAAAGGTACTTTAACTATTTCCGGGAACTATTACAACAATTTCATGACATCGAATTAAATATATTTTGTTGTAAAATTATTTTTCAAAGACCTCTGCTGTGTGACAACCAACCCCAACCACGGGGTTGGTTGTCACTGAGTGTGAGGTACATTTAACCAAAATGTAATGATCTGATGAAAACAAGTGAAAACAGTAACAACATGTAAATAATATTCACAAAATAATGTATAATGGCGTTGTCAGAAAAAACAGTTTTTCTTACCTTGTGTTGAATTCAACTTTATTACATAAACTGTTGGGTAATGATCAATAAAGTAAATTTCAAAGCATGAAAATGTACTAAATTTAAACCATACTTCAACAGTAGGCAATTTAAACATAATTAACAAAGAAGGACTGAACCTCTAAGTCGAACTAAAAAAAGACAAAAAAAAGAGAATATAATGCATAGATATTAAATTCGCATAAACAATATAATCCTTAAAACAAAAATATAAAATGTACAACACCAGTTTATGAAAACAGAACAAAAGAAATGGCAAAAATAGAACTTAAAATTTTTTACATAATAAAAATTTGATATTTTTAAACTTGGAAAAATATAAAAACTGTTTTAACATTACTATATCTTTAAATTAAAATTATTATGATACGTTGTATTGATAACTATTAAATTAAAGTATAACTAACACTAGTCTTTTTTCCAATGTTCTTAAAGTAAAGAAAAAGTCATTTCTTTTATTATTATTCAATACCATTATCATACATCTTTTTTTAATTTTATTTAGGTGCCCCAAGAAGACCTTACGGTCTTATCACAGAGCACCACGGATGAGCATTTAATTGGAAGTTCTCGCCTCTTTCCTAACCGATGTTGCATAACTTCCCCAGAGGAGGGGTTTGAAAAACGGATCCTTTGTTTCTGAGGGAAGTACCACTGCGCCACGGCTGCTCATATTGAATGATTTACTAGGGGGAGGTTATAATTTAGGCACAATTTTAGTGATTTACTAGAAGTGAGATAATAGTTTGGATGCAATTTTAGTAAATTACTAGTCGGAGGTGATAATTCAGCTGGAATTTATTTAAAAATTAGCAAGGTGGGGCAGGATATTCGGACACAATTTTAGTGATTTAATAGTAGGGAGGTGATAATTCAGGCGCAATTTTAGTAACTTACTAGGAGGGAGCTGATAATTTAAACAGATATAAAGAATTTTTTAGAATATTTTTAAGTAAATAAATGACTAATTAATTTACAGGTGCATAATTTTAGTTGTATAATCACTAAATAACATACTTTTATCATTATCACACTATACCATTATTGCACCATCTCATATTGAGTGATTTCCTACGGGGAGGTGATTTTCGTGTAAATATAAGACTAATTATTTATTGCTGTATAATTTCTATCACTAAATGACATTATGAAATCATCTTATACTGACTGGATTACTAGAGTGATTTCCTAGGGGGGAGGTGATAATTCAGACTAACATAAAAATATTTGAAGAGTATTTCATGTAAATATATATACTAATTATTCATAGTTGTATAGTTTCTACCTCTTTCACTAAATAACATTACCAAATCATCTTTTACTGAATGATTTATTAGGGAGAGGTAATAATTCATGCGCAAGTTTAGTGATTTTCTAGGGGGTGGTGATAATTCAGACAGATAACTTTCAGTAACTTCCAACTTTAATTAGTGGCATTACCACACAATACCATTATCGCACCAACCTCATATCAAGTGATTTACTAAGCCTTAGTCTAAGGTAGCCATTCCAGACAATTTTGTTATAATTCAAATAAGCATATATAATTTACATCATTGTATAGAGCTTGACTTGACTTAAAAAATGAGGGGTCATTAGGCCTTTGAAGTTGAGCGGATCCAAAGTTATTGAATTTTTTGTCGTGCAAAAATTGATGATTTTTTGACGAAAGGTATAGGGCTTAAGTATGGAAAATGTGCGGTGTTATGGCACCATAAAAGAGATTATTTTTGGATCATATTGACTTTTGAATAACTTTTGTACTGTTTTTACATTTGACTTGAAATTTCCCATATTGATTCAACAACTATAAGTAAATAAAATACCAAAAAAAAATTTTGTAAATTCTGTCAGAATTGCCCAGATTCTTCTATTTTACAGACTGAGGGTTTTTACTTATAATTTTTTTTTTTTTTAAACATCTTTGCTTCTAACAAGGCTGCAAGCAGCCACTAATTAAAGTTGGAAGTTACTGAAAGAAAAAAAATGAAGATTGTAGAGCAAGATAACGATTGACGGACGTCTTAAAAGATTGCAAATTATATGAATCAGGAAAGCAAGATGAAGGAAGCAAATTCCAAAGAACTGATGTTCGAGGAAAAAAACTAGATGAATAAGCGTTTTTGGAGCACTTAGGAACAGTCACAGAAAAAGGATGACACTTAATTGAATGACGAGTAACACGAGAATGAATTTTAGTAGATGGCACAAGAGACGCTAGCTCTTTAGAGCAGTGCCCATTATAGTATTTGTAGAAAAGAGAAAGAGAAGCAACATTACGACGATGTGACAATGGTTGGAGGTTGGCTGCAAGAGCAGGTCCAACTATGTTTACAATGCGTTTTTGCACCTTGTCTAAAAGAGAAAGGGCATCATTAGAAGATCCGCTTCAGATATGGCAACAGTATTCCATACAAGGCGGATTTGAGATTTATAGAGATAGAGAATAGAATCCGAAGTAAGAAAGTGACGAGCTCGATAAAGAGATGCAACCTTAGCAGATGCTAATTTTGCAACTGATTTGATATATGGTTTCCTAGAAAGATTGGAAGTAAGAGTTAATCCTAGAAGATGAAGAGTATTTACTTAGTTTTGGTGTCATATTGACTTTTGAATAACTCTTGAACCGTTATTATATTTGACTTGAAATTTTCCATATTAATTCACCAACTATAAGAAAATAAAATACCAAAATATTTTTATTTAATTCTGACAGGATTGTCCAGAATTGTTTATTTTACAGACTGGGTTTTAACTTATTTACTTAGTTTTGGTGTCATATTGACTTTAGAATAACTTTTGAACCATTATTACATTTGACTTTAAATTTTCCGTAGAGATTCACCAACTATAAGAAAAAAAATACCCCAAAATATTTTTGTTAATCTATTGAGATTTACCAGAATCATCTATTTTACAGACTGATGGTTTTCACTTATTTACTTAGTTTGGGAAAATAAAACTTGGGGTTATATTATAATTACACCATACAAATATGCATAAAGGAATCATGGAATCCAAATACTACATCATTTTGAAATTATTTTATAATTTACAGACCGGTCAGTAAATTACTGCAAAAGGGCTGCACAAACCAATTGGGCATATTGACTTTGAATATATTTGATATTTTTGAACCGTTATTATATTTGACTTGAAATTTTTCATAATGATCCAATTTTTTTTTAACCTGACTAGATTTTCCGGAATCATCTATTTTACAGACTGAGGATTTTCACTTATTTACTTAGTTTTGGAAAATAAAATTTGGGGTTATATTTTAATTACACCATACAAATATGCATAAACAAATCATGGAATCCAAATAGTACACCATTTTGAAATTATTAAATAATTTACAGACGGGTTAGTAAATTACTGTGTAAAGGCATTAAAATTTGTCAGAATTTTACAGAATGATTTATTTACCAGAGAGAAGATTCTTCAATAAAATTAAAATTTAATTTTTAATGAAAATAACCTACAGCAAATAAACTTTCTGAAATTTGGAGTACTTACAACAGCAATAGGCAGGTATAACAGCAAAAACTCTACCTAAAAATGTAAAAAAATTATTATTAGAAACAAAGATACACAATGCATTTAAAATATTTTTTTAATTCGTTTTAAAAATTAAATAAAGAATTAAGTTTTGAAAAATTACAGACCGATCATAAATTACTGATACTATTGTAAATAGTATATTACTGTAAATTATCAAAAAATATCAGTAAATTACTGAGAACTACTTTATTAGGTATATATATATATATATATATATATATATATATATATATATATAAATATACATATTGTTTAAAAATTAAAAATTAAATAAGTATAAAATAAGAAACTTACTCTTTGAGATTGTTTATGTGAACTATTGACAATGCCTAAGATAAAAAATTAAAATAACATAAAAAAATATTTTTATTCTAAAACTTATTTCTTGGCTTTTAGTGAATGATTAGAAGTAGCAAGTTTCAGTAACGAAACAATCTAATAATCATTTTTAACAATAGACACCAGCGAGAATGTAAGCCAAGTTGACTGTCAACACAAAACATCACAATAATAACATCGCAATCACAAAACACACAGACCCTGTGACACTAAACGCTCCATCAAAAATTGTAGAACCACTTAACATTTTTGATGCATCAGAAGAACAACAAACAAAATAATTAAACATTTGTGACCAAACGGTATTCAAAAAAAAAATATGACCCTCCTCTTCAATAATACGAAAAAGAGGTCCTGATATTAGTTTATTAAAAATTCCTAGAGCTCTAGTTGAAGCATGAAAAATTATGCTGTCAATATTGTGCCTAATTGACTCATGAAGGTAATTTGAACCATGAAGATTGAAAACAAATTCTTTAAGGTGATCTTTATGAAAATACGTTGCTCCACCAAGTACAAATATAATGTTAAAGCGATGATGCAGAAATGAAACCATAAAATTTTTCGAAAAACTTTTACGCAAAAATGCCTTCCATTTATCAGCTTTTCCATTCTGCTGATCACTATGTCTATAGTTTGTAAGTATTGAAAGTTCATACAAAATATCAAAAGTGCAAGAGTTTTGTAAATTTTTAAAACCACCATAATACTACTTTCTTGTTCAACCACTTTTTCCCATTCTATGATTGCTTTTTCTGGGTATATTCCTAGTTTGTGGATAATGTGTAAGCCACAAAAAACATGATACATTTAAGAAATTTTTCATTTTTCATTTAAAAGAAGCTGATCATAGTTTTCAACAACAAAAGGCAAAATTGCTTGTCTTCAATGTTTAAATTGGCTAAAAAACTTGAATTAACTATATTGCAATCTGTCATCAAAGATTTGAATGAAAAAATAAGTTTCCTAAGATCATCCTCGTAGTTTTCTTTTTCAGGAGAAAATATCTGAGACATATCAGTAAGTAAATTTTTTAACTCTTTAAAATAAGATTGTACCTCTCCCAAGAACATATCTTCTATCCCAAACGTGTAGCTACCAAATGACGTTGTGACTTGAAAACTACCAACCTCCCTAAAATTATACTTTGTGCCATCTGTATGAAGAATATTGTTTGTACTATTCAACATAGCATCTCTAACTTGAGCTTTTAATAAAAGGTTCATTTCTCTAAAAAATTCAGCAACCAAAGATTTTTTTGTAAGTATGCCACATGAAATTCCAGCCATTTTTGTAGTACAGTTCTGATAACAGATTCAACATTATTAACAGAAACATTTACAATTAAAAGGTTGTAATATAGTGAGCGAATTTCATCATTATATCCACCTCCTTCATAAACATCAATTACATTTTTTTCAAAAATGTCAACTCTTTCCTTCAGCTCTTCTGTAAGATTTTCAAAGTAGTTCAAACTCTACTTTAAGAATGAATCATTTGTTTAATCAGATGTTTTCAAAACAGTGTTTTCATTTTTTTTCTTTAAATACCTTTTGTCAATTTGATTAGGAACACTTTCTAGCCAAATCAATTTCTTTTTTTAATCTTAAACTTATTTGCAACAATTGGTTAATCCTACAATCCTTCCTAACTTCTCTTTTGTTGACATTTCTGACAATTTTTTGATATTTTGACAAGACTGCTTGATATTTTCTTTTATATTCATAACATCTTCTATTAATTTGTTTATTTTGCAATGTAAGATGATTGATTCTTTGTTTATATTTCTTTATTTGATAGGTCAAATCACCAGATAATATAGGGAGTTTTTTATCCAAATTGGAAACTGGGAGATTCTCTTCATTGATTTGCGTTTTAAGAAGAAAATTATTAGAACCATTTTATAAAGGGATGTATACAATAGAAGTTGGGGTAGCAGAGCACAAAAAATCATCATTAGCAATTTGCAAGTTTACATCAGAAGATACAAAATCAGTAACTTGATTTGGAACAATTTCACTATTATGGATAAAAGTAGGGGTAGAACAAGCATCAGAAGGTAACAAATCAACATCATAAAATGCAACATTCAAAGAGAAAACAGAGCTTAAAAAAACACTTTGTTAAATCAAAATATTTAGCACGATATAATTTTGCAATGAAATCTTTTGACTTTTGAAGGCACTTGATCAGCATAACTCTAGATATAGGATATTTAAACAAGGATGTGAAAAATACTGAAAGATGCAGCCATGTCAAGTTAAATTTATCTTTTTCTTTACAAATTTGTAAAAAATGGCGATTGGTTAAAACCAAATCTGGATTTTTGAGGGATACAATGCCTCCATTAATATTTAGATAATCCAAAACAGTGTTGGATGCTTAAGTTAAAAGTAAACTTAATTTAAGTGGCATAAAGAAAAATAAGGGGTGGATCATTACACTTTGGCTTCAATAAATAGAGTTAATAAAATGAAAAAAATTTGTGCTACGGTATTCTTAAATTATAATTTTGACTTACTTTCTTGACTTATAGATGGAGCAATCATATTGTTGAGATTATCGTTAATGTCAACACCTAAAATAAGGGAATTAAAATAATTGTTACTAGAGTTCATAGTATTTAACTAACTAACAAAAAGAAGGCCAATAAATGTAAAAAGAAATAAAGAATTTCTTACACAATTCCATTTTCGTGAGCTTCTGTTGAATACTATTTTTAGGTTTTTTCTGTTGAATACTATTTTTAGGTTTGAAAAAAATAGTTTAAATAAGAGCAACCTGTAGTTAAAATAGTAAAAATCAAGATTTTAACTTTCTTGAAGAATGCAGACCTTTTACCTCGGAAAAAGTAAAAGATTTATTTTTATTTAATTAAAATTTTAAGAACTATACTTTCACTTTCAATTTAGTTTTCATAATTTAACCAAAACAAACGCAGAAACCAAAACAGATGTCATTAAATACGCAAAGAAAAGCATATATATACACATAATTTATATATCGTCACGATCATAGCACAATCACCTAAGTCATTTTTTCTTGTTTTAAGAAAACTAAAAAATACTGAATAACTTCGGTATTTTTTTTTGCTAGGTCACTTTGGTTTATTTTGTGGCATCTTATAACTTTGATGCTTTCATATATTACTTTAAAAGTGATTTGTGTATTACCGTTGAGACACAATAGGATATAGGCAACTGGTATCCTAAGAAAATGACTTAGGCAAATGACATAGGCATTAAAACAAGTTCTTATTATGATTTAGGCGATTGTGATTCTAAGAAAACAATTATAATAGAAAGAGTTTGTAACATGTGAATACAGCTTGTATTTATTGTACTACTTAATAATACATTTAATTTAATAAAACATTTACAAGAGAAAAAAATGATTGATGAAAGTTTTTTTTCAAAAAACACAATTTTTTTCATGTTAATAACAGAAAATATAATTTTATAGTAACAGTAACACACAAAAACAGCTTTTATTTGATTAGTATGTAATAACATTACTGAAACATTTAAAGTATTTAAGATAACTTTTCAAATTATTCAAATATTATATTGTAAGATAACTTTTCTAGTTGCAGTATTGAATAATTGTTATTGCTCAAAGTTCATCGAAATGAAAGTGCATTATAAAACGCATGTACATCTTTGGGTAAGATAGTTTTCATGCTTTGAAGATCATCAAACTTTCTTTTGCTGATAGGCCTACAGTTAGTGTACATAGGGAGCCATTCAACTGTGTTCTGGGTGCTCCTGAAACGAGTACCACTTTTCCATCAGGGTGGTACCAGAGCATGCTAATCTTGCTTACTGTGGGATCACCAACTTTTTTACCTGGTCTAATGCTGGTAAAGTAGGTCTCTTTTAATTTGGCAAAGTCACTAAAGTCCATCTGATTCAAAAAATATGGCTTGGGGTTTTGCCTGGCAGTCTGCATCATTACAACTAAATCTCTGGGAGTGTACACGTCACTGACAATATTTCTCTCAATGACACTGTGGATTGCATCACATTCCATGTTCGTATGTCCAGAAACAAGATAATTTTGATAGATAGAGACACCTGTCTCTTTTGATAAACAATAGTAAATGTTTGATAAATATGCATTTTTGTTTTGATAGCAACCGTTGCTCCATATTATAAGTTCTTTGATATTTCTGTTTTGAAGTTCTGTTTTAAAACCATACTTCTGCATGAAGTATGGTTTTAAAATGTGAGTATTGCAAATATGCAAATACTTCACTTGAGACATCCCCTTTAGTTTCGTCCCATACATAACAATACCTATCTCGCTTACACATGTTATACATTGTGAAATTATGCACCTGTAGATTTGTCTTGTAATACAATGCGCTTGCTTTATTCTGAGGACAAAGTAGCACTGACTGAGTGTCCATAGTCCAAACTGATACACTTTTATCCATTTATCCTCTTTCTTTGTCTTGATCTTTTTACTTTTGATCATCATCTTTCAAAGCTAAATGAGTCTGGTGTTCTCTTCTAAATGAGTCTAAATGAGCTAAATGAGTCTGGTGTTCTGCTGCGATAAAAATGTCACATTGGTCTTTGCGAGACATAAAAACAGACATCTTGAGAGACATCTTGAAAGGTATTCTTAAAATATGTTAATATAGCTACTCTTCTTTCAGCAGAGATTGCATCTGATGTATAAATCATTTAAGGGTACTTTAAGTAGCCAGTCTTTTATAAATTGTGAGTCTTCATCAGACATGTTTTTACTAGGAACAGATTTTTCAATCTCTTCCATATCATCTGGACATTTACCAGTTCCAGCATTTAGCCAATCATTAATAGTTCTTTCTGGCATTCCTAAAGTGGAACAAAACATTATTTTGCACACTTGTACAACAGTTCCATTTTGAAGTCTCGATTTATACATGAAATTATGAGACCTTTTGTTATTTTCTGATTTCTTTTGTTTCTTTTAAACAGATGTTACCATGGCTCTGACAACATTTTGCCTCTCACTCCAGGATGTCATTTCCCAAAAAGATGTATAGATCAAATTTCTTTCTTCTTCTGCTACATCCCAGCAGTTTCTGAGTTTTGATTTCTGGCAAAATCGAGAGTCACATTTTTTTACCTATCTTTTTTTCTTCATTAACAACTGCTCGTCTGATGGTTTACTCTTCACCTTTAAGCCTCTTTGTCTTTGCTACATTTTCATTCCATGTTTCTGGCTGTGGCCTATTGCTTTTCTTTCTCTTTACTCGTTCTGCTAAAGGACCTAAACTAGAAGAGTCCAGTTCAGATGGCTGAAATTCGCTTTCTCTTGAAGGTCTATCATCTATGGTTTCCTTTTCTAAATGTTCAGACACGCAATTTAAAGGTGAAACTAAATCTGTATCAACTGTATTTACAAGAGCATTCGGGTAAGATTCCTGTTCAACCTCTGATGCTTGTATCAGGCATTCGATAAGGGAGGAACTTAATTCAATGTTTATCTCTTCCCTCTGGTCATTGACTAATATCCCAACAGGGAGAAAGCTATCATCACATGTTTCCTCATCATCATTGGAACCTCAACATTAAAATAAGTTTTTGAATTAAATCCTTAGATTATTGAATCTCTACATACAATATTATTGAGTCATAATATAAAGTCACTTCATGTTTCAAAGTTGATTGACTCTAGACCAAGTATTTTTCCTTTGGGCCTATCTACTACATGTATAAGGTTTATTTAATTTTATACATTAATACCAAAAAATATTATTATATTATTTGTTTTAATTAAAGTTAATAACACTCGAAAAATCAAGATACTATAACTATAATAGGCAATCACAGTTGCCTAAATCTGTTTTTCTTAAAGAGAAATCACAGCAGACATACATTTATTCCTTTAGTGCATGACTTAACTGTGCTTAAACTTAAACGATTTATATTTTAAACATTAATAAACATATATGTGATAAAATATATATTTCTTATTAATCAATATTTTAAAAAATTCTTACTTTCATCCAATGTTCTTCTGAATCACTGTAGAAAAGCGGCGTGATATGAGTTGTCATGTTGAAGAAAACAAGTCGATTGAGTCAAAATGCAGATTTAGGCAGAAATCAAAAAATTAAAAATAAACTGTTTTCTGATTGGTTTAAGACATAGGCGATTTACCACATAATAGAAGACTGTATAAGGTATATATTTCAACTCTCAACTCAAAACCCCCAAAAAGTGACTTAGGCGATTGTGCTATGATCGTGACGATATGCAAATTCTTAGTACCAATTCTTTAGGCAAACTTAAATAAATACTTGTTTTAAATAGAGGAAAGGCTAAACTTGCAATTTCCACCTAGACGTTTTTCAAAAACACTTTTTTTTCTATATAAATCAACCTTGAAATTCTTAAACTCTGAGAACTAAAATTTTTTGTATATATGTTAAAAAACTTCCAGATTCCATTAGATTCCTCATCCTTTCCCTAATAAATATGGAAAGTTTCATAAAAATTAGATGTGTTAAGTTCTAAGGAATACTTTCCTTCAAAAGCTTCGTTTTAAAAAAACGTTCCCGCGGCAAGTTTTTTAATCAAAAGTGGTCTCAAGATATGGATAATATATAAATAAAGCCACACAAAGCTTTGTACTTTCTATATATGGTTGGAAAGAGGTTGAGTAACACTAACTGATGCAAAAAAACCTCAAGGCGCTTGCTTAATTATACAAAAAGATATAAGAGAGCAAAGTTTATGAAAACGTTTTTTTGTCAAACGTCAAATGTTTTTTGTTAAGCCGTGGAATCGCTATCTAAGGGGGAGGTAATGATTTAATATTTTTATGTAAATATATAACTAATTAGTTTACAGTTGTATAATTTCTAGAACTATCAAACTTTTTTATATAACCTTTCTTATATTAGCATTCGAAAATATGGAGCTGGAATACAACAAGAGACCAAGCAAACTTTATCACTCGAATTCTAGAACTCCACAAGAGTTCTTATCCTCTATGCGTCTTTTTCGTTGTTCATATTTATGTTAATATAACACGGACGTCTCAGTTACACTTCTAACAGCTATAACCCGAAAGCGCAACATTGTATTGAGTTTTTCATAATCTATCACACATTATTTACAAAACAGAACATGTTTCATTAACTAAAACATTAAAAAAATTAAACTTAAGTAACTTAAAAAACAGATTAAAAAATTACAAAATATACATACTATTTATAAATAAAAGTATATTCAATAATTATAATATTTATGATAATAATAATATTTATGATAATAATAATAATAGAGAGATTCAAAGATATTTCAGAGACTTATGAAAGTTAAATAAGAAATTCAAATACTAACCGCGTGCACATCTACAATGCCTCGTGTATTATAAGTTAAAAACGTCCAAGTTGACTCTTCCAATACAACAAGGAGTGTAATACTATTTTAATGGTTTTCTAAATTCTGTCATTGTTGCGCACTTGGTTTAAAATGTTTAACGAGAGCGTGGTAAAATAGTTGTATAACTCTAAATTTCCTTATTACCTTTATAATGAATAAGTTTAACAATTTTTTATTAAAAAAAAAATGAATGTAATAAAATGATTTGTTTTAAATATAAAATTGAAATTTTTAATTATGCTCTTAATCAAAACACACTTTTTAAAGCCCTCTTACTGGTTTTGAGAAATTTATGGTCTCCGCGTGGCAAGTTTAAAACATCAGTTTGCTTTTTTAAAAAAATTTATGTTATTTAAAATGCAATATAAATCAATTTTATAGTTAATTTTATAGTTTTTTGTAGGGTAGGGTGGGGTAATGTGGGTCTACGGGGTAATCTGGGTCTAATTCATATTTATCTGTTATACTGATAATGGCTTTAGGTATAAAGTTGAAATTTTTACCATGTTGTTATAACATATTAGGCTAATTAATTTTAAAATATAACCTTGCTATGCTGTTAGAAACGGCACTTTTTTAGCTAAAATGCTAGATACATAAACAAAGTCATTTTTTTCTCCGTTTTTAAACTTCAGAGAAAATATATTCAAATAAGACATAAATGTATGAAAAATGGTTATTTTGAACGTTAAATTACTATATTTTAAGGATAGTATACCTGTAAGACACTAACGCACACGGTTTGTTTAAAATTTGAAATATAATCAGGTGGGGTAAAGTGGGTCAATGTATGTAAAATATTATGATAAGTAATTATATTATTGATTTTGTTATTAGTAACATTATAAACCTATTAGTTTCATCAGACCTAACTATTTTCGTGTTAATAATTCTTTAGAACTATTAAACATTTATGTTTGAAGTTGATATCTTTGAAGTTTACATTAAGAAATATGTGTATTTATTTGTATGAAATAATATGTTCACCTAGGACCTAGGCTAGGTCAAATAAAATCTTATAATAGACCTATTTGGTGTTAAAAAATTTTTTTTGATGATATGTTATGATTTTATGCTAATTTATTTCACTAAAAGATTAACAGATTTTTCATAAATATTACTTTAGAAAGTATTTTAAAAATGCCAAGATGATACAATAAAAAAATAAAACCCAAGTACAATGCTGACAGTTTGGAAAGAGCAATTATGTTACTATGTGAGGAAAAAAAGACTATTTATCATGCTGCAAAAGATTGTTCTGTTCCTAAGGAAACATTGAGACAAAGAATAAAACAATAAGAATTTAATGCAAACAAATGTGAAAGTCACAAAAGTGTGCTGAGTGACAATGATAAAACTATGATTGTAGCTGCAGCGCAATATTGTCAAAGATATGGTCCTCCATTAGATTCTCTTGATATTTGTAATTCAATTGCTCAATTTTGCACAATGATGAGGATGAAAACTCCTTTTAAAAATGGAATTCCTGGGAAAAATTGGATAATTTCTTTTAAGAAGCGTCATGTTGATAAACTTCGATTACGTAAACCTGAAATACTTACATTTTCAAGAGCTAAAAGTTTAACACGTGAAGTTGTAGATAAATTTTTTACTATTTTTTCTAATGTAATTCATAATAATAACATTGCACCGAGTAATATATACAATCTTGACGAGACTGGACTCTCCACAAATCACTTAACGAAGAGAGTATTTGTAAATCCAAAAAAGCCATGTACCGTAAAAGCCATGTACCAAAAAAGGCATGTACCATAAAAGCAAACTCGGACAACCATATCCAAATTGTTTGCCAAGTTGCTCACATGCATTACAACCGTTAGATGTGGCTGTCTTCAGACCATTAAAGAATGATTGGAGAAAAATTTTAAATCGGTTTGCAAGAGAAACAACTCAAAAATATTAATAAGACAGCTTTTACAAGGTTATTGAAACAATTGTGTCAGAGACTCCCTCCAGCAAATGCATTAGCAGGATTTCGTGGTAAAGGTATCTCACTATTAAGTAAAGAAAAGATAGAAAGAAGAATGACAGGTATTAACTTTCTCAATCAATCACCTGAACGTTATAGTCCTAAATCTCCAAGATTACAAACACCAAGATCAGCTATGCGAGAAACTTTAAGGTCACTCATATGACCTAATGTATCTGCTGAAACAGCAGCAATAATAGAACAACAAAAACAAAAAAGGAAGAGAGTATAAGCAAAATGTGAAGAACTCCTTACAAAAGAGAAAGTCAAACGGCAGTTACTCGAGGAACAAAAAGATAGAGAGGAAAAAAACTAAGTTAAAAAAAAATATACAAAAAAGCTATTACCTCTATTGAAGTATCAATGAAATACCCAAAAAGATCTAAGAAGTGCCCAAAATAGCACGAATGTTACCTTAAAAGTGCAGTGATCAAAAAAATATTTTTTTTTTATAAAACACTTTATTAAAACATTATTATTTCTGTTTTAAATCACCATTTTTTTACTTTTATTTGTCCGAGTTTTTAATTTTTATTGTTGTGCTGTGTATGTATGCACTTTCTTTTTCAATAAAGTTATCTTAAGACTACTTTTTAAAATAAAACCTTGTATATATACTATAAAAAAGGTGCGTGCATATAGAATGTATGTCAGATTTTTTATAAGCAGTAGTATTTTAAACCAGAACTACCAACATTTTATGTAGACCCACATTACCCCACTACGTGGGGTAATATGGGTCTACATAGGCATCTTCAAATAAAGGCTCTCTAGACCTATTTATAGTATTTTAAGTGATAGTTTATTGTTAAATTTGTTTAGTAGGATGTCCAATCATGATTTTAAGACATCTTTTGTCAGAAAGTCAATACCTAAACATTGTTTTTTTTTAACTCAAAGTCAGAAATAGGTAAAAATAGGCTCAGATTACCCCACCCTACCCTATTTCGAATGTATATACATATTACATTCCCCTTTCTTTAAGAGAACTAAACTTATTTGAAGAAAACTTGAAAAGTAAATTTACAGTAAAAAACTTTACTTTTTCCAGATCTTAAAATTTATATGATATTTGCATGGACTTTCGTTCAAATTTTCTTAAAAAATTTTCTTTTAAAAAAGTGTTGAGAGGCTCTATCTCGCTATCAACTTGGATTCAATGGCTGTCGCGGGTTTCGTGCAAACATGCACAAATGAGCATTAATACTATAACTACTACTAAGTTCAGCAATAATATATAGTGATAATAAATAATAATGTTTATAAAAAAGCTGTACTTTTAACTAAAATAATATTGATGGTAATAATAAAAATAATAATAATAACAATAATAATAATAATAATAATAATAATAACAATAATAACAACAAAAATATAACAATAATAGTAAAAATAATAAAAATAACTAATTATAATAGTTATTATAACATAATTAAACAAAATTTCAAAAACTTTTTTGAATAATTTTCTCTCTTTTCAATTCATTATTTTCTAAATTCATTTTATTTCTTGTACTGGTTTTAGATATATAATAATAATAAATTTCGAAGGTAATGTTCCATGTTGGCATTAAAGTATTAAGTATAAAGGCGCATTTCTACACATAAACATTTAATTTCGCAAAATGGAAACCAATACGACGCTAAATGCAAAAAAAGAAAATTGCAACTTCATTACTTTCTACCACCTTAAATATTTTTCTTTTTTTTCAGCTGTTTCGGCTGCTAAATAGTAAACAATTTCTAAACCCACTTTAGTTGTCGTTGAAGCACTGCGTGCTAAAATATCTTGTTTCAGACTTTTTCTAAGCAATTTAGTGGTAAATAAATTTAATATTTTGAATACTTTCATTGTCATTTGCTGCTACTTATTTAATTTTTTTCGTGATTTTTTTCTTTTTCCTAAGTTAATATTGCTACTTTTATTTCAGGACATTTTTTATATTCAATTAAATGCTAGCCTTTGTAATCTGGGTCTTAAAAAAAACTTGCAAAACAATTAATTAGCTGCTAGCCACCATTAAGACCTTTCTGCAGTTCACAAATAAGCATTTTATAAATATTCTTGTTGACTTATGTTTGTGACAAGTAGCTCTTGTTGCTAGGAATATAGTTCAGGTATCACATCTCGGATTGTTGGTCTTTTATTGACTGATAAGGTTTCTGAAATATTGTGAACTTTATCAAGAAATTGGATGCTGTATTTTAATGTCTTTTATTAATCATCTGAGGGGCATAACCTTATAAACTCTTTATTATCTTTTGCAAGTGTTTTGATTGCAACTTTGAATTTAAAGACTGACTTTATGCATGTGCACTCGGAATTCAATAGTGTCGTACACGGAACAATCAATTTCCAAAGCTTAATTCCAAGTTCTTTACTGCATCTTAAAACTTGGTTGTAGAGAAAACTTTTATGAATGTGTGATGCGAAATATGTATGGTTTTTTTATTTCTTTTTTAATTTTTGATTGCTTTAATAATAACTTGCTGGATTGTGTGATTATTGCTGCGCAATTCCAAGTTAATATTATCCTTTTCTTTAGCAGCTAAAACAATGTTACGGTCATTTTCATTAATGCAGGTTTGGTCAACTTTTTTATTTAACTAATAAAAGCGTCCTGGTTTTCTTGCAACTGCATCCCAAATGTGTCTACCAGTAAATGGTGCGCAAGCCAATGAGGTTATTACTAAATTAAAATTTGAATTAATGTAGTTAATTTTAAGACTCATGTAGGAATCATTGGCCCGACTTCTCCAAAGTTCTGTTGTAAAACTAACTCTTTTTACTTCTGGAAAATCTTTGATGAATTTTATTTGCAACCCCTCCTTTGCATTTTCATACAACATTGAAAGTCTTTGACATCTACATTTTGATGCAAATTTATTATTTACTTCATAGATAAACTCTTGAGCTCCTTCATTATCTGAAATTTCAAAAGGTGGAACATCTTTGCAAACAAAATTTTTAAATTTTCAACAAAAAATTACTTGAATCATTTGAACCTAAATACCAATTTTTGGTTTTTTATCGCGCAACTTTCGATTGTTGTTGTTTTAGCTTTTTTTCTTTAACAGGTTTTTTTGTTTATTCATAAAAATTTTTGTTTTATACATCATTCATTTTGTTTATACATAAAAAGATGGTCTTTCAAAAATGCTTTATGTTTGGTCTTGGTATAACAAGTTATGACTGAAGTACTGCCACATTTTGTTTTGGAAGATTTAAAACAAATTTTACACTTGGCTTTGCACGTTTGACTTTTCTAAGAATATCCAAACATCAATTTCTTTCGGTATCTTTAATCTGAAAAAAATATAAATTGCTTCTTAGACAACGATTTTTATGTACATACTTTTGTTTAAAATACGGTTTGTATTATAAACAAAAGTATGTACATAAAAATTTAACTTTAAAAATAAATTATTAGCTGATAACTAAGTTCAGAACAAATTAATTTAACTTAACGCTTTTTAAAAAAATTTTTCTTAGGAATAAATAAATAACAATTTAACTTGATATATTATTTAAAAAATATATAATATAAATTCACCTATATATAGGGTTGCCATTGTCCCGTATTTTCCGCTGAAGAACGTTATAAAGTTTATAAAGTTATAAAGTTAGTTTTGTGTTGTGCTTTCCTCCGTAAACATCGGCAGCCTTATCTATTTAGTATAATCTTTTTGGTTTTGCTCGTTTCTATTGGTCTTGGCATTTAGTGAAGACCACATAATTAAGATATTAGGTTCTTTTTAATAACAGAAAGCACCAAAGAAGGAAGGCCAAGTACAACTTACCAATACCTAAAAAAAAAAGATCATCTTAAACTACAAAAGCATCATTTTACATAATTATTGTGTTTTAGAGTAAGTAAGTTTATTAATAAAGGGGAGCATTATTTTACATATTTATTATTGTGTTCATGAATTAGTAACTCGTAAAACATTTCTTAAACATGGTCATTATTAATTATGGTACCAAAAGATACATAAGATCTTAGTATTAACAGAGTGTTCCAATAATGCTCTCTTTTACTAATAAACCTTTGTTAAACAGAGAGGAGAAAGACTGTGTTTCAAAGGCACTGTGTTAATAAAAAAGTTACAATAATTTATTATATTCATAACTTAAGTTATTGTTTTTAACAACAATGACAAAAAAATATATATTAGCACAAAATAGCTATAGCAAAATAAATCATTAAAAAAGGCTTTTTAATGTTATCATTAAACAAAATTATTTTTAATGTTATCATTAAACAAAATTATTTTTAATGTTACCATAAAACAAAATTATTTTTGCCTCAATAGTTTAGAATTCCAATTTCTTCATAACTGTGAATAATGATTAACACAGTAAATTTCATATATAAATTTACTAAATTAAAACCATGTTTCAACAGTAAGCAAACTAATAAAGCAATGACAACTAAAAAAAATACAATTATGTATAAATTTCAAATTAAACATATTATATTTTATGAACTATTAACATTTACTTTATTACACATAAAAACATACTTATCATAAACTATTAGTTAACAACATTTGAAAAGAAATTTTTTTACCACACACCACTTTATTGGATTGCAGACAAAAGTAATAAAAAGATTTGGTTTACCAGATCTTTTTATTACTTTAACTTTTTAATTTTTAATGATAGCCATAGCATTTTCATAGTTTTTTTGAAGACATTTTAAGTATATAGAAAACTATAATGCACCCTGCTCTAATGTTATAGTTGTTACTAAGATTGATTACATCTTCATGTAAGGCACCATACTGCATGCTTCTGAGTTTGCTTTGGTTATTTCTATGAAAGCAAGATACTGCTCTTCAATTTAAACATATCCACCAGCAGCATATTACCG